>NW_007726875.1:433769-435830 GCF_000696425.1 Galeopterus variegatus | reverse complement strand
GTTATCTATCTGTAGACTGAACCAGATCCTAAATTCTTCTAGATTTTTCCAATACAACTTTCTTCTGTAGAATTAGAAAAATTGAAACTGCTATGTTCCTGAAGCTCTATAAACTAAAACTAGGTAGATTTTGAGAAATAATTCTCATGCCTGATGAATGGGCCACCCAGAAAGTTCACCAAATCACCCGATGCCATAACCAGAGATATTCAAACTACAAACCAGGACAAGAATTATTTTATGGCTTTACACTGTAGACAGCTTTTGCTGAGATGTCAGAACAAGGATTTGTATCATAATGAGACTCTTACCTCTCTTAATGCCTACCTTTTCCACCTGACAAGATAACAGCAATTTGCTTTATTCAATTGATTGTCTTTAAGCATAGGTTTGTGGCTTAACACCATGATGCAAACTAAGATTGTCATATTACTGTTAATTTTACTTTGTATTTTCCCTTTTTGAATTTTGTTCCTGTTACCTGTTAAATTTTTGCAGAAATACAACCCCTACAAAATAATGCTGGCCCAACACTTTGATGTGATGGCACACCTACAGGACAGACAAAATTGCACTTAATAAACTTCATGTAGACTTTCCCTGAGAGCACTTTAAACCTCCCTTGTTGCTCAAATGTAGCAAAGAGGGTTGGGACACTGACTCCTACCCACCAGTCACTCCCTTCAACACAGGACCAGACCAGCAACCCAGAGCAAGCTTATCCTGGCACAGAGGGACAGCAAAACCAGGATTATTGATCAGCAGTTGTTTGGGAGAAAAATATTGATCCAAAGAGGAAATATGAAAGTGATCGGAATCAAAATGGAGTCACCGTATTAAAAAAACAAAAACCAGGGCCGACTCCGTGGCTCACTCGGGAGAGTGCGGCGCTGGGAGCGCTGATGTGAGGCCGCAGGTTCAGATCCTATATAGGGATGGCCGGTGCGCTCACTGGCTGAGCGCGGTGCGGACAACACCAAGCCAAGGGTTACGATCTCCTTACCGGTCACACACCCACAAAAAAAAAACCCTGACAAAAACAGCCAGGGAAGCCCATGAAGAAAAGGAATCTCATGCACTATGCCTGTTAACAAGAAATATAACAAAGGACTTTGCAAAGCCACAACCTTGCACAGAGGCCATTGTAACATTTATAAGAATACTTCTGAAATGACATCTGCCCAGCAAATCTCCATCCAACGTTGGACTGGTGTCACTCTTGTTATTGATCCTTGTAGCCAAAATTAATTATCCCAAATTAATTACGTAAATTTCCAGCATTTTTCTTTAAAATCTTTTACTTCTTCTACTTTGTTGAATATACGTATAGTTTCTATAATACGTTTATTCCCGTTGCAGTGTTCTATTTCTGGTTAAACTCTTTGAGAGTGTATCTCTGTTTGCTTTTAGGTTGACACTTCTAGGGACCTATATTCTCAAGAATGATAAAATCTATAAAATCTAGTACACAGATGTGCACAGCAGCATCATTCAGAATAGCCAAAAAATGGGACAGAAGGAAATGGAGAGATGTAGGTCACAGGGTACAACGTTTCAGTGAGACAGGAGGAAAAGTTTCCAGATGTATTAAACTGCATGGTGACTAAAGTTAATAACCTTGGGGTAGGAAAGGTGAGCACTTTTTGTGTCTGGTTTACAAAATCCATCCTTAATCCCAAAGTTAGAAATATTTTCAAATACTTCTCACTAAAAGTTATAATGTTTTACTTTGGGCTCCAGACCCCAGATTCATCTGGAGTTGATTTTTTGGGTGTGATGAGGCCATATGAGGTCCTCCTTTAAAGAGGTTTAAAGAGGGGTCCTTTAAACTGGCACTCGGGGTCTTCCTCACCTGCTTCAGCCTGAATAGTTCTGCATTTTTTAAATAACATTTTTATTGATATAATTTACATAGCATAAAATTCAACTTTTAAAGTCTACAGTTCAGTAGTTTTTAGTATATTCTCAGTATGGTTCAACCATCACCACAATCTAATTACAGAACACTTTCATCATCCCAAAAAGAATCCGTATTCTCCCTTCTTCTAGCCCCTGGCAACC
>NW_007726875.1:428363-433273 GCF_000696425.1 Galeopterus variegatus | reverse complement strand
TGTGATGAGGCCATATGAGGTCCTCCTTTAAAGAGGTTTAAAGAGGGGTCCTTTAAACTGGCACTCGGGGTCTTCCTCACCTGCTTCAGCCTGAATAGTTCTGCATTTTTTAAATAACATTTTTATTGATATAATTTACATAGCATAAAATTCAACTTTTAAAGTCTACAGTTCAGTAGTTTTTAGTATATTCTCAGTATGGTTCAACCATCACCACAATCTAATTCCAGAACACTTTCATCATCCCAAAAAGAATCCGTATTCTCCCTTCTTCTAGCCCCTGGCAACCACAAGAGTTCTACTTTTAGCTGATTTATTTTTTTAAGTTGGGGTTTTGAGTAAAATTCTATTTGGGACAAAGATTTCTGCTGCTTACAAAAATTTAGGAAACTTCTGCCTGGTGCCAGGCTGCCCCCCAATAGATCTAGAGTTCAGGTGGCTTATGATGTTTTTCATCTCGACTCTAGAAACAGATTGTCACTGTTTTCTTAAGGGCAAGTTCCCAAGTGGTAGCAGAGTTATAAACTCTGAGCCTTCACTGCCCCAAAGGACCAGGCCAATTTCAGCTACCAAGAACATGAACCAGGGGACCCATGTTATTACAACTGTCTAATTTACAGCAAGGAAAATAATAAGCCCCTAGCACCCTCATTTTGTTTTCCCACCTGTGGCTTTTATGTGTAGGGGGCACTCCTGCACAACACTAAAGGGACCAGCAGCAGGCAATGATGTGGAGGCACACACTGACCACCCAACTAAGGGCAGCCATCCCTGCCACTCCTGGGACTTTCTATTTCCAGGCACAGTTTTACTTTCTTCCAGACACTTGTACTTCCAGCAAGTGTCTGTTTTATTTACTGGTTTGTGCCTGCAGAACCATGGGCTCCTGAAGGGCCAAAGCCATGTCAGTCTTACTCACTGATGTGCTCCCTCCCCTAGTGCCAAGACAACACATGGTACATGCAGACACTCAATAAACAGCTGTCCAGTGGATGTGTAATAGAACCAAACTTGGGTCATTCACCCAATATGCAGATAAAGCCAAAACACTGACACCAAGTTGCAGTGAGAAGAATAAAGCTTTAATTACGAGGCCATCTAATGGAGATCAGGCAGCTAACACTCAGATAAACCCCATTTTCCCCAACAGCCGACATGCAAGGGCTTTTAAAAGAAAAGGGTCGGGGGTTGGGAAAGAGGCTGTGCGCATAGTTGGTGGACAGTTCTGATTGGCTGAGTCTCCAAGGACAAAGAAGCAGGATCTCAGAGAACACAGAAGCCGCTTTCAGTTCTTGCTATCAGTCTTCCAGCTCTTAGCAATCTATTCCTTCTTACAGTTTACCTCTGATCAGCACATTCAGAAGGATGTGAAAGTTCTGGTTTTTATCCTGTAAAGACATTTCATAAATATATGTTGAGATAACATCTCTTATCCCCGGAACTTATGGACTGTTTTATGGTCTTTCTTATCGCTTAGGTCACATCCCATCCTGCCCAGCTGCCTACTTTTATTCCCTTCCTCTCCAATTACGGAGTTAGGTTGTAAATCCTAACTCAGCCTAACTCCCCAGTTGGAGTCCTGTTCCCAGAGCCTAAATCAGCATCGGCTTCAGGGACCAATGCCACGGCTCACTTATAAAACTTTCTGGGGGAGCTTCATCAGAATGGGGTATCCACTTGGCCTCAGATACATGGCACTCAGTCCCTCGTCCCTAAGGGTGAGGTCCTCATCTCCTTCATCAGTTCACACTCTCCTGCTTCCTCCTCTTGGGATTGGGCAGTTCCAGCCACCCCGACTTCAGTCCCAGAGCAGCCGAGCCTCCTTGAATCTTTACCTCACCCCCATCTGAATTTCAGAGAAAAAATGAATAATTTTTTAATATATGTTCCAACTATACTATTGGAATGTACTTATACTATAAAATACCATTAATATTTAGGAGAGGATTTGATATTAGACTTCAGTATAAATATGTTCCAAATATATGTTGGGACATAATTATAACAAAATATATTATTAGTATTTAATATAACATTTAGTAACTAACATGACTCAAATATACTATTGGGACTATTTATACTAACAATTATTCATCATTTATCTGAAATTCAAATTTAACTATGTGTTGTCCTGTATTTTCGTTAAATTTTGCAGCTGTTATGGCACATACTTATATTGTAAACATATATGTATTAAAAATTACATATATAAAAACAATTTTAATTATAGTAAATCTGGAACACTAATACTAAAAGGCGTTTCTTGGCTTCTGGCGCCCGGAGCGGAAGCTATGGCAGGAGGCTCGGAGGGACGGAGACGGGGCCGTGGCGCCGCCGCTGCCGGGCTAGGCAGGGCCAGCCCCGCGGGGTCCGCTGCGACCTCCGACGGGACTGTCGATGTGATAAACTTGAAGATCTTGACGAAGCAAATCCTTTCTCCTTTAAAGAGTTCCTGAAAACCAAGAACCTCGGCCTGTCAAAAGAGGACACAGCCGGCAGCAGGACTTACTCAAACGACGCCTCGAGGCACTCCGTGGATCGCGACCACGACTCCCAAACCGTCGGCTATGGCCTGGAATACCAGCGGCTGTTTTTCGAAGACCCGGCAGGGGCTGGCGACGTCCTGGACGAGGAGGACGAGGACCACGGGTGGAGCGGGGCCGGCCTGCCATCCGCTGTGGAGCAGACGCACTCCTCCAGGGTCACCGCCAGCACATCGCTCTGTGGCACTTACCGTTCCCTTTTCTCCACCGGAGTTGGCTGGGCCCGCGTCTCTGCCCCCGGGGACAGTGAGTGACACCGAGTCGTGTGTCTCTCTGCCATCTCCGGCAGGGAGTCCTGGCACAGACTTCGAGGCTCACAGAGAGTCCCTGGGAGACCAGCACCTGAACGACGAAAATTCTAAGCTAAGAAGAAAGCTGAATGAGGTTCAGAGCTTCTCTGAAACGCAAACAGAAACGGTGACAACACTTGAGCGTAAATTAGAAGCAGAAATGGTCGAGGAGGAGAACGCCTACCACGACCTGGAGTCGGTGGTGCAGCAGGTGGAACAGAACCTGGAGCTGACGACCAAACGGGCTGTAAAGGCAGAAAATCACGTCATGAAACTGAAACAGGAAATCGGTTTGCTCCAGGCCCAGGTCTGCAACCTTCAGCGTGAGAACGAAGCCCGACGGTGGGGCGGTGGGACGGTGAGGCGGCAGCCACGCTGACGTGGTCTTGCAGAGCCTCCGCGCGTGACCGCGCGCTTCCATAAAGCAGCTGGTTTCCGCAGCCGAAACGTTGAATCTTGTTGCTGAAACCGTTAAATCTATAGACAGAATTTCCGAAATTAAAGAGGAAGAGGAGGACTCTTGAGAACCACTGGGGTGCTTCCCGCTGAAAACCTGAGATCGCCGCTGCTCTATCTGACCGTGCAACTGTGTCTTTCAATATTCAGTCTTCACCCAGAGTGAAGTGTTTATCGTGGGAGGCTGATTTCGTGACCTCAAACAGTATTACTGGCCACCGCAGTAGGAACAACCTATCCGTGAGTTACACCTATATATGGGATTCTTGGTGAAAGTCTCGCTGTTTTATAGACTCTGATCTATTGGAAGAAACTTTTATGAGCCAGTGATTTTTAAAAATCACTAAACATGAGAACAGCTGTTCTGTACTAAGTGTTTTCCGTTAACAACCCAGAACGTGAACTGTAAGATAAATCCAGTTGACCTCCTTGATTTTGTTAAGTAGAAAAACACTAAGCGAACCATCACAGAAGTGACCGACTTGGACAGGGACTCGTGCCTTTTCGCTGTCACTCGGTGCCCCTCTGGCTCACCGTTCACTCTTGCAGCCTTCGCGGGGTGGCTCCTGGGGTCGGTGGCCCTCATGCGGAGGCACCACTTGGTGGACGCTTTTGTCCTCCCACAGAGACCGAGGTCGCAGGCACCCACGTCGTGAAGCCATCTAAGCGCACCTGTACGTGCTCTCAGACCTGAGACGCTGTTTTTGACTGGGGTTTGGTACACTTGGAGCAGCACCTTGTATGGTGAACGGTGGGACTCAGGAAGCTGAAGTGTGTGCGGAGCGCCCCGGTCAACCCCAAGTGCTGCGGGCTGCCTTCCTGACCGCTCCTCTGCTCCGGGAAGGCACGACATGAGCTGTGTGCCTTTGGCTATTTTCCTGTAGATGTTTTCTTTCTTTCTTTTTTTTTTTTTTTAAATAAATTTCCTTTTTCCCTCCTGTTCAAATTGACAGCTTTCTTGTTTAAATAAATTCTTGAAGTTCAAAAAATAAAATAAAATATTTTCTTGTTTATCTGGGATTTAAATTTAACTGGGCCTTCTGCATTTTTTTTTTTTTTAACTGAATCGGGCAACCCTTCTACGGGACACATACTATGGGACATAGTTACACTGAAAATTATTTATACTAATATATTTATATTAAAATGTTTTTAAAATATATTAAATATGAAACTAATACTAAAAAAATTATTGTTATCTGAAAAATCAGTCTAATTGGGAGTCCTGTACTTTGCTAAATCTGGCCATCCTATTCTGGGACGTACTTATGCTAAACATATTTATATTAAAAGCTTTTTTAAAACACAGTAATATGAGACAGTTAAAAAGAAAAAAAAAAAAAAAAGGTTTGCTCTCTATCTGGAATTTTTGCATTTTTCAAGCCGCCCAGCAGACGGTGCCCCATCCTCCGCTCCATCCTCACTGCTCTCCTGATGCTGTGACCCGTTGCCAAAGCGACCGAATCCAGGGTCCGGGGTTACTCGCGTACACAGCGAGGTAACAGGAGTCCAGGGGCCTCGAATTGGCCCTCCGAGCCTTGTGCGTCACAACATCGCCCCCGTCGAGAGTCCCGCGGCGCGTGACGTACCGGTAACGCGCGCCCCAACGGACCAATGGCGG
>NW_007726875.1:390993-427921 GCF_000696425.1 Galeopterus variegatus | reverse complement strand
GGCCGGCCTGCCCGGGGAGGAGCGGCGGGGCGGGCCGCGGGCGCCACGTCGGCGGGAGCTGGCCGGGGATCGCGTTAGAGGAAGCGCGGGTGGAGAAGAATTGGGATCTGGGCGGGGGAGTGGGGGTCGCGGCCCAAGGCCAGCGGTGGGGCCGGGATTGGGGAGCCCGTCTGAAGGTCCGCGGTTTCCGGGGAGGCAGAGGGCGGGGGAGCTTTGAATCCGCGCGAGGGGCTTGAGGTGCTGGGGGTCAGAGGTCTACGTGGAGAGAGGGCCGGGGCCCCCCCTTTCCGCAAGGCCTCTGGCCCCAATTGGCGTCTACCCCAGTTTGGGGAAGAAAGCCACTCTTCCCCTGTCCACTCCAGACGCCACTCGCCCAGTCCAAGTTCTTTTCCCCACCTGAACCAGCAGTCTCGGACCCTCCCCCCACCACCTGACCAGCAACCCCGGATCCACCGTCGCCCCTTGCCCACCTCCACAGTCTGCTGCCCTCACACATTTCCCCAGCCCATTTATTTGTCACTGAATTATGGAGTTCTCCTGTGTGTCATTCTAAGCTCCCAGCTCCTGCTTGACCCCGTCCCTTATAACCCCCAGCCCCACTCTTGTCTCAAACCTATTCACCCACTAATAAGCATCCAGGGTCAACTGCAAAGCCCTTGTGCTTCTCTCCCCAGCACAACTTGGGGTCGGGTCTGCAGATCTCAGTGCCCACTCCAAGTGGACCTGGCCCTTCCACATGTCTTTGAGTTCTCCAAGTGACATAGACACACACACACCCAACATCAATCCAAGTCCTGCCCAGTGTAGGACCCCACGGCCACCACAGCACCTCAAATGAGTGCCCCAGATACTCCTCACTAGCTACATCATCTCAGGCCCCCTACATCTTTCAGGACTCATATCAGCCCAGGAACCCCACCCCCACCCCCCCACATCAGCCCTGAACTCCCATTTTGGCCCAGGACACTCACAGAGACATCAGCCCCCACATAGACCCCAGACTTCTGATGTCTTCAGCTAAGAGCTGCACTTGACCCCAAATTCCCCATAAACCTCATCCCAGGACCCTGGAGGATGCTGAGGGGTTGAGGCCCTAAACCTTGGAATCTGCCTGAGTCAGGCTTCCCTGAGCACTGGAGAAAGGACAAGGTCTGAGACCCCAGGGCAGAGGGAACTGCTTGGAGCTGCAAAATGGGCCTTTTTTCCTTTTTCAAAAATACATATATGAAACTGTTACTACAGCATAAGAGTATTTTTGCCTGTGGTCTCAGCAGGGATGACTAATTTTGTAAACTCCCAGTCAGGGTGCAGGTGGCAGGGGAAGCAAGCTCGAAGATTACCTGTTACCGGCAGGGCACAGTCCTGGTGAGTCGCCCTTTCTACCTCCGTGCACCTGTCCTTTCTCCCTGATTGTAAAACCCACGCAGGAGAACTATAGAATACGTAAAAGATGCACCAGAGGATCAATAAGGGAAAATCACATGGAATTCCCCCCTTTTCACTTGTCTTATCATAAGCATTTATTCATATCGTTAAAAATACTTCCTGAAGATTTCTTGGTTTTTTCCCCCATGCTGATGAAGGTCACACCTGATCGTGGCACCATTTGGAAGAGACTGAGAGAAGTATGAAGAAACAAAGCATTTGGGTAGCCAGCAATCGTGGGCCTCTTTCCAGTGTCCCCTTTTAAGACACTCGTATAATTTTGCATCCCACTTCCCCCTGCGCCTCATATCATCTGTACATCATGTCTATATCCCCTTGAGCAAGTTATGATGTTACTGTGCATTTTGCAGTGGAATACTCCCAGGTGATTGGGGCAGGGGTGGGAGGGGGCATGAATAACTGATCCTACCAAGCTCAACTGTTAGGCACTTTTATAGTGAATCTTGGTGCCTAAATTTTTGTCCACATTTCAGATAAATTCTGCAGCATACCAACTTCTATAATGTCTTGATATACAAGGTGCCACTATGTTTTCCAGAAAGGCCATGCCAGTTTATACTCTCACCAGTGGATCAACGCAGAGTACAGTTGTTAAAAAAGAAACCAAAATATCCCTGCTCATTTTTATTTTTATAACTTTTAACATTTTTTTCCTTTCTTTTTATTTTAACTTTTAACTTTTTTCAGTTATATGTTGACCGCAGTGAGCTTGGGAAATGCACAAAAAGTTTTATTTTCATTGCCCTTCCCACTTTCCCTCTGTCATTAGAGTCCCTCTCCTCCAGTCCCCCTGGCCTTCCTCATGGCCCCCTGCCCCAGCCGGGATTTGGCAGGAAAGGTGAGGAAGACAACAAAGATATCACCTCAGGAGACCTCTGCTGAGCTATCATTATTATGTAGCCCACCTGGCTGTTTCCATTTAAATGGAATTTAAATCTAAAATGCAGTTCCTTATTTCAAATGCTCTGGAGCCACAGGTGGCTGGTGGCAACTGAATCAGACAGTACGGATAGGGAACATTTCCATCCTTGTAGGAAGTTCCATAGGAGAGCGATGGCCACTCCACGAGGGCAGGAATTCCTTTTCCCCCAGCTCCTCAGTAAATGTGTGTTGAATGACTAACTGAATGAAGGGGAGATAGATATTAAACTAATTAAGGAAAAGAGATGTGTTCAGGAAGGGAGGGGGGTTGTGAAGATAGCACATTGAGGATGGGGTTCAGGACCTCTGAGCTGGGATGAGCAGCTGGGAGGAAACAGCAGGTGCAAAGGCCCTAGGGCAGCCAGTGGCTTGTCCTCAGCACCATGTATTCTGTGAGCTGCATGAGGAACATTAGGTTAGAATGAGGTGGGGAGAGCACTGGTCAATTCTTTGGGGTACTGGTGGTCAAAGCATGGAGATGAGGAGCCAAGAGGGCATACTGGGCAGGGAGGGTCACCATCTGATGTGGCCTCTCTGTCCCTGCCCCTCTCTGCAGACGCCTGACTGCTGACCACACCCGCCTGCTGCCACCTGGTTCTGTCCAGAGCCGCTGAACTGCCGTACTGTCCTGGGATCCAATCTCCCCTACACACACACATACACACACACCCTTGGAGAGGCCCTGCAGCCAGAGAGATGCTCCCGCTGGTCAAAGCCCTCACCTTCCCCAGAGATCCCCAAACCCCAGCCCCAAGTGAGCAGGACAGGGCTGCTCAGCCAGCCAGCCCCCAGAACAACGAGGCTCAGCGCCTGCGCTTCCGACAGTTCCAGTACTGCGTGGCGGGCGGGCCACACTTCGCACTAGGCCAGCTCTGGATGCTGTGCCGCCAGTGGCTGCAGCCCGAGGCCCGCTCGAAGGAGCAGATGCTGGACCTGCTGGTGCTGGAGCAGTTCCTGGGCGCGCTGCCCAGCAAGATGAGGACCTGGGTGCAGTCACAGGGCCCCCGCAACTGCAGGGAGGCTGCCAGCCTGGTGGAGAAACTCACACAGATGTGCGGGCAGGAAGGTGAGAGGCTGCAGGCTGGGGGGCTCTGGGTTGGGCAGGGGGAAGAGCAGATGCACCCCATGTCTCCCAGGACCAAGCTTCTCCCCGTTCCTCTCAGACTCGAGTGTGGCAACCACCCTCCCCTGCTCCCACCGCTTCCTGTTGTCCCCCTCCCAACCAGCAGTGTCCAAGCAAACGTCTCCTTGTCCTGCCCCGTGCTTGTGTTTTTAAGGTTTTTTTTACACACAAATGTCATTGTGCTGCACACCTTGTCTACCTCATATTTCTCGCTCAATGATTAAAGATCCCGCCATTTTCCAAGCATCCATCTGCCTGTGGCTTTGCATCCCCTGCCTTCTCACTGTCTGCTCTCCCTCAGAAGGACGCCAGCACTGCCACTTCCTCCTAGCCACACAAAACCATCAGTGCACGAGTCCTGGAGATTGTTAGCCTCCCAAGCTGGTTGTGGGGAGGGACACCTAGGTCTGCAGTTGTCACAGAAAGGTCCGCAGACGGAGGGAATTTGCTGGCTCAGAGAGCTGCGGGGTCCAGGCGTGAATTTGACGCGGTTCACTCTTTCCCCTGCAAGGGCTTTGTCCTTGCCCCTGTGACCCATGTCGAGCTTCCATCCTCCCATGCCACAGTCCCAAGGAATAGGGCTCTCTCTTTCCTAGTAGTGTTGACAAAAGTGCAGGAATTGGATACTGGGAGGCCCAAAAAAGCAAGGGTAGACAGTGAAAGCCAGTCGTGTCAATGTGTAATAGAGAAGACTCCCAAAGGAAGAGCAAAGTCTCAGTGAATGTTTGGGGGAGGGAAGGACGCCAGGCAGGAGCAAAGGCAAGGGAATGAGAAAGACTATTTTGTGTGCAGGTGTCACTGGCAAAATAGAGAAAGGGAGGCTGGAGAGAGGGAGAAGAACAGACCCTCTTCCTGTCGCCTATGAGCAATCAGTCCATGGTGTCATGGCAGGGCTTGACCCAACATGCTCGCGACCTTTAGTCTCAGGTGACCCTAGTCCTCTCAGTCTCCATCCCATCCACGCTAGTTGCAGTAGCAGTGGCCCAGACATCTCCAGACCTTCCGTTAAAGAAAGCATTGCAGTTTGCAGAAAACCGGGTTCCCGGGTTTCTACACTGCCCAGGGGTGGCTGGTGACATGCTTGGGAAAGTTTTCGGAGTCATACTTTGCAGAGGTTCAAGTGTAGCTCTTTGAGAGTTGGAAGGGGCAGAATGGTGTCGCAAAGACATGCAAGGCAGATAAATCGGCCCTTTGAACTCACTTTTCCTGGGGCAAAGGGGCCAAAGAGCACTTGCTTCTGTCCCTTTGTGGGCTCAGCAACCCACCCAAGAAGCGGTGTTTTGCTTCTTATATGACACGAGTTTATGAAGCTATATAGAAATTGTTATAATGAACACCCCTAGACCTGCCACCCAGCCTTACCAAAGCTCAACCTATTGAAAGGCTGGCTTTGGGTTATTTTTTTATTTTTTTTATTTATTTATTTTTTGTCCTTTTTGAGACCGGCCGCACCGCGCTCAGCCAGTGAGCACTGTGAGCGCACCGGTCATCCCTACATAGGATCCGAACCCATGGCGGGTGGGAGCGCTGCTGCACTCCCAGCGCCGCACTCGCCATGGGCTCGGCCCTTTGGGTTGTTTTTAAAGAAATAACACACTGTGGAGTTAAACTCCCCTGTGCCTGTTGGCCGCCACACTCCCCTCCACTACCACCTCCAGACGTGGCCGCTGCCTTGGATTTTTTATTGTACGTATGTGTTTGTACTTTTTCCTCTTATTTTGGATCCATAACAGTATAGTCACCCCTTAGTATACAAGTGGGATTGGTTCCAGGACACCCCAAGGATACCAAAACCCACAGATACTCAAGTCCCTGATATAAAATAGCGTCATATTTGTATATAACCTACGCACATCCTCCTGTATACAGTACTTTAAATCATCTCTAGATTACTTACTATAATACCTAAAACAGTGTAAATGCTATGCGAATACAGTCATACACCATATATCGCCACATATCTATGTTTCAGTCAACAACAAACCACATATGCAACAGTGGTCCCTTAAAATTACAATGCTATACCATATAGATTTGGCGTGTAGCAGGCTATACCATCTAGGTTTCTGTAAGTATACTCTACGATGTTCACACAATGAGGAAATCACCTAATGATGCATTTCTGAGACCGCATCCCCATTGTTGTGACACATAACTGGCTGTTACACTGTATTGTTTAGGGAACAATGACAAGGAAAAAAAGTTTGTACATGTTCAGTTCAGACGCAACCATCCGTTTTTTTCCAAATATTTTTGATCCGCGGTTGGATGAACACATGGATGCGGAACCCACAGGCTGACGGTATATAGTTCTGTTTCCCAAGGCCCCTCTGTAAATGGTGTCCTTCTGTACATGTCATTCTGCCCTTGCTTTCTTGCTCCACGTTGTGTACATTGTGCACTTTCTCCCTCTACATTGTACGTGTGCACTGCATACTGTGCGTGTGCGTTGAGCATTGTACATTGCACATCATACACTGTGCCTGTGTATTGTGCATGTGCATTGCACACTGCGCATGTGCAGTGCACATTACGTGTTGTACATTATGCCTGTGCGTTGTGCGTTGCACATTGTACACTGAGCGTGTGCATTGCGCATTATACATTGTTCCTGCAAGACAGAAATGCCCACGAAGTAATATTTCAGCATGGATTTAAAGGTTGTCTGGTTGGGGAAGCTGAGCCTAGTGTCCAGGCTTCCCAAGTTAGTTGGTGCTGCAGTGAATGTACTCATGGGATTCTGTGAGGCCTCTGGGGTGGAGTGTCAGGTGAGGAGGGGACTAGTCCTGGCTGCCCCTGTTGTCACCACAGGCTCATACACAGCAGCCATGGCAGGGGCAAGGTCTGGGGCAGGGCGCATGGGGCTGCTTCTAGAAACTTGTTGGAGGGACAGAAGTGGTAGCATTGCTGTTGCTCTGGCACACTGCTTGGGCCTCACTGGGGGTTTGCAGGGATGTTCCTAGGTAGGGATGCCCTCTGAAAAGGAGTTCTAGAGAATTGGGGGCTCTGGGAAGGACAGGACTTTCTCACCATCCCTTTCTCCCACCCAGTTCTGGCATCTCTGGACTCTGCCAACTGCCAGGACAGGAGCATCGGCGAGGAGGAAGACAGGAAGAGCGAGAGGTCCCAGGGAGACCCATCCCAGGTGAGCCCGGGGCCCCCAGCTCCGTGCTCCTGCATCCATGGGGCGTGTGCACCGCTCCAACAAGCTCAAGGACTGTGCAAGGTTGTCCCCAGCACTTCCAGGAAGTGCAGCCTCCATACCTCTCACCTGCCCCACAAATCCCAAAAAGTCCTGGGATTTAATGCTGGGCAAGAGGCAGTAAGTATGGGTTAGCCAAGCCAGCCATCACAGATCCCACCATACACATCCTTGTCCACCTCCACCCCGGACCTCAGTCAGTCATTCCACCAGGCACTAGCCATGCAGTGAGATCCCTGTCCTCATGTCTGGTGTAACCATGCCAGATGCTGGCTATATCAAGAGATTCCTGGTCCTGCCCTGACCTCACCTGTAGAGTTAGTGTCTGTCATAATCTTCTCCCAGTGAACTCTGTGGATTCTTGGAGGGGGTTGGGAAAGAGACACTGAGAGGGCCTCCCCAGCAGCGAGACCTGCTCGCACAAAGGTGTGTGTCAGGAACCGAGAGAACATTGGTATGGCTAGGGAGATTAAAATTGGGGGTTGGACCACGCAGACCCATGTGGGAGGCACAGCATTAATAGGTAAATTGCAAAGAACAAAAATGTAAAAGCTGTCAAACAAACAGCAGGTGTCCCTCCTATTGAAGTATAAGTCCCAACACTTTCTGCCCACTGCATCTTAGTATCGGAGTCGCCAAGGGAAACGCAGCACAGTGAAGCACCAGATGAAACAACGCTTTCCTCATGCAGAGAAGAGGCAAAGCAAGAGCAGCGTACGTGGTGGGCATCAATGCCCTGGGGCTGGCAGGTCCTTCCTTGCAGACGCTGTAGGGCCAGTAGCTATGCCACCCTTCTTGCGCTGCAGTGGGAGGAGTCCGCCTGCTCCCTGCAGAGGGTGTGACCTAGCAGTGGGTGGGCCAGGGGCCAGGTGAAGCACACGTGTAAGCAGGATGACAAAGCCCACATTGAGTCTGAAACAGGGAAAGATATCCCCCACACAAAGGCAATAAGCCCAGCACGAACTGTGAGAGCTCTTGATAAGGAAGTGCTCTAGGCCCACAGCAATTAACTAAACTCATGTGATCGAGAAAATGCGTCGAAAGATTGTACCTGTGAGACTGCCTTTCCCAACTGTCTTATTCCGTTCAGGCTGCTGTAACAAAATACCATAGACTGGGTGGCTTATAAACAACAAACTTATTGCCCATCATACTGGAGGCTGGGAAGTCCAAGATCAAGGTGTGGTGAATCTACTGTCCAATGAGGACCCCTTCCTGGTTCACAGACAGCAATTTCTTGCTGTGTCCTCACAGGATGGAAAGGACGGGGAGCTCTCTGGATCCCTTTTATAAGGGCACTAATCCTATTCAGAGGCTCCACCCTCATGACCTAATCACCTCCCAAAGGCCCCCACCTCCTAATACCATCATCACCTTGGGGGTTAGGGCTTCAACCTATGAATTTGTGGGGAAACAAACATCCAGACCACAGCAGCAACAAAAATAAATCACTTCCCCCTTTCCTCTGGCACTGAGCAGACTTTCAAGACCATGTTCTCATTATATCCTGTCTCCTCCCAATTCCTGGCTGTGTCGGGACCTCAGTCCCTCCAGCACACCCCCGTCAGCCTGGTCAACCCCAGGATGCTCCCACCTCTTGTGTGGGGCCACGACTGAGGTTGTCATCCTTCCCTCAGAGCCCCTCCACATCATCCTCATGCAGCCTCATAGCGTCTTTGGCTTCCACCTGTTCTCTACGTGCATGCTTGGAAGGCGGAAAGGAGTCTCATATTTCTCTTTTCAAAATGAAAACGTTCCTGTGAGCACAAGAAAAGATGCTAAACATCACTAGCCATCAAGGGAATCCAAATTAAAAATACAATGAAACACATCAGTACATACTCATTAGGATGGCGGTTCACCAGCCGAACGTTCGCACGGCTGGAGTCACACCAGAAGTGTGGCAGGAGCATTCCCCCAAGGGAACTTGGGAAGATGGGTTGCTTAATTGTCAAATGAGTCCCAGAAAAAGGAGGATGTCATCGATCTTGTCTGCAAAGATTGTGTGCGGTGACAAAGCCGTTGAGGTAGCCCATGGGTAGCCTGGAAAAGGTGTATTGAGTCCTCTGCGGCAAAGGCAGAGTGGAGTTGAAAGGCTGTCGAAATAGGCACTGAATAGAACATGTTAATTAATCTATAAGCACAAAATATTTACCAACTGTTGAATAGAATCAGTAATTTAAATAATGTTGGGTATTGGGGATAGGGACTGTTTTAATTTAGGATCTTTAAAATGAAGAGCACCCCTTCAGGGCCGACCCTGTGGCTCACTCAGGAGAGTGCGGCGCTAGGTTCGGATCCTATAGAGGGATGGCCGGTGTGCTCACTGACTGAGCACGGTGTGGACAACACCAAGCCAGGGGTTACGATCCCCTTACCGGTCACAAAAAAAAAAAAAAAAAGCACTCCTTCAGTGATTAGAAGAGACACAAGGTGGAAATAAAGATTTTGTTATTTACACACACAGTACTCAGGGAGTGCATGGAGAGAGAGAGCGCGAGCAAGGGTCCGAGGCACATGCCTTTATTAGGGTCCAGGATGGGGTGCACAAGTATCCAAGAAACGCCCTAGGCTTGGGCAATTTGAAACAAGCAGGAGCAAAATTGGCAACAGTCAGGGAGCCTGAAGCCTGAGGCATGTGTTATCTAAGGGGTCCAGCCTATCTGGAAAAATAAGTTCATGGAAAGTTTCCTATTATGTTTTAATTCCATTTCTCCATGAACTTTTCGAAGTGCCCCGTATATACAGTAATAAGTCTTAATCCATGCAGGCCCTGTTTTAACTTACATTGGGCCATATTAACTACTTTACCTGGGTGCTCATGGGGTCCTATTTTATCTAGACAATTTGTAAGAGACAAATAACGTATTTTAATGTTATTATTTATTGTGTTAGAGCATTTATGCCCAATATAAAATATTTTACAGCGTTTTAACTTACATTGGGCCATATTAACTACTTTACCTGGGTGCTCATGGGGTCCTATTTTATCTAGACAATTTGTAAGAGACAAATAACATATTTTAATGTTATTATTTATTGTGTTAGAGCATTTATGCCCAATATAAAATATTTTACAGCAATGGAGACTATGACTGAGAAAAATGCAGGCAAGGCTACAGTGAAAGCAAAGCATACCCACTTTTTAAATGTTGTATTTGTTACCTTCTCAAGATCATAGGGCAGAGGGTTTAAACTTAGTGGAATCCCCGGATATAACAATAATTACAGCCCCGGTATTGATTGAGGCCATGAACTTTTGGCCATGAACTTTGAACTTGTCAATATGTGCATTTTAGCAAATGTTAAGATTAGAACCTGTGTTGTACAGGCATAAAAGCCAATCACTGCCCTTTTTTTATCTTTTGTAATATAAATTCTTTAGTATATAAATTAGTATACAAAATTTGAATTTCCAACTGGATCAAATTAAGGAAATTTGTTTTAATGTTGTTATACATTATGCGTACATACACACAATTTATCTATTTATTATATATTTATAATCTATTTAATTACCTTTTTTTCCCCTGCCGCTTACAGTTTTATCTGCAAATCAATAAGTAATCAAAATAGGGCTAGCAGCATTACATTTGTTCAACCTGGCATTTACTCAATACTTAAAATTTAAAGTTCCTTTTTTTCCCCCTTGCACTTTTAGCTGCCTGAAGCCACAAATTCTTAGTTTTTTGTCTCTGGTGAATAAGGGGGAGAAGAAGAGGGGACCAGTTTCTCTAGGCAGTATCCTCTCCCTGGGGAGCTCCCATCACAGGATAGTCAGTCCCTTTCTCACCATTTTTTTCCCTTTAAGTAAAATCCTTAGAATGGCTTATATTTCTAAGCGGCTAAATTTTTTGTTGTTGTTGGCCGGTACAAAGTTCGAACCCCAGAACTTGATGTTATCAGCACCACACACTAACCAACTTAGCTAACCAGCCAGTTCTAAAATATTTTTCTTCCCCCTGCTTCTTGTTGGATATAAATCTGACAAGTTCCTGGTGGTCTCAAATGACCCCGGTGGTTCCCATTGGCACCGTTTGCAGGCAACCGCCTCCCTCTCTGGGTTGTCCCAGTCGACCTCATCTGGGTTTGGATCCTGCCCCAGTAGTGTAACTGTGGTAGGACCATGCAGCGCGGCCTCACGCCCTCCCAAGCATAACAATAGAGTATTAGTATGTTGATGGGCTGCTTCAGCAAGCAGAGCCCAGACGCCCTGGGTAGACACTTTACATTTCTTTAATAGTTTGTTAACCTCCTCACTGGTCTTGGGATGGCTGGGAATGTGATGTTCCGGCCTTTTAATTTGAGTCATTAAGTCCTTTGCCATCTTGCGCCAGAGGTTAGGAGCAGAGCCCAGACGCCCTGGGTAGACACTTTACATTTCTTTAATAGTTTGTTAACCTCCTCACTGGTCTTGGGATGGCTGGGAACGTGATGTTCCGGCCTTTTAATTTGAGTCATTAAGTCCTTTGCCATCTTGCGCCAGAGGTTAGACCCTTGGTAACCCATAGGGTCAGGGGATGAAGCGCTACAGAAGCAAAAAAAGGCTGCGACATAGGGATCGCAGATCCTAATGACCCCATCCCTATGAGGAAAATCTAGCCTCAAATACTGCCTCCTCAACTCAGTAGGTAGTCAGTGTGCGAATCCCACACACAATCTGCTAAGCTATTGCACTAGCCCGGTATCTACCTGAGAGCCCCTCGATGGAGGCTACCCCACTTCTGCCTCAGCAACAAGCTATTCAGACCCAGCAAGGCCTTCAGAATATCCTCCATTTCACTCTAACCAGTAGTTCCCCTTCAGGGGAGTGAGTGGTATTAATCATGGGAAACAAGACAAAGTGAGACCTGAAGACCAAAGCCTTATGGGGTCCAGGGCACTACTAAAGCATGTTTCCTATGGGGAGTGCTAATTGGATTTAAAACAAGCAGGCATGAATTCCCAGAGGTCACACTGTGACTGAGAGAGGGTCACTGTCCATCGGTCCAAGATGAAAGAAAGAGCCACAAGGAAGAGAATGTGATGGCCTCTAGAAACTGAAAAAGGCAAGGAAATGGAATTTCCCCTTGGAGCATCCAGAAGGAAGGATCCCTGGCCAACACTTTTGACTTCAGCCCAGTGAAACTGATTTCAGGTGTCTGGCCACCAGAACCCTAAGAGAGAAATGTGTATGTTTCAAACTACTAAACTCGTCATAATTTGTTACAGCAGCGATAGGAAAACAAATATATACTACATACACTAAAGTACACACAGGAGAATAATAGACCCAGGGCATTCCCTTATGACTTTTATGATTCCTAGGTATTTTTGCCTTTATGGACCCCCATAAAAATAATATCAAAAGTTCAGTTAGTGAGCCTCCATAATATTTAAAATATTAAAAATTATGTTTTATGACCACGCTGGTAGAAAGATGAATATATTCCAGGCTGGAGTAATCATGTTGTGTTCTTTTTTTTCCCTCCCTTCTGATTTTAAAAGAAATTAAAACGTTATCCTGAGAAACTCTGTCCCTCCCCCGAGATCAAGTTCGTGGGCCCTGAGCACTAATGGGGGAATCTGCCCTGGGTGGACCACAGTTGCCCGCCACTAGCTACTGTGGCATCTGCCCGCAGATCCCGGACTCACCACGGAAGTCGCAGATGTGCTCACATGACGTCCCCCCCCCTCACTACAGGGAGTTGCCTGGATTTTGAGGACTCCTGTTTTGGAGATCTTCAATAGGGATGGCAGCTAAGGTCCTCCCAATCTCTTTTCCTGTCACTGGTGAAGTTGTGACTAAGGGGATCCCTCTTGGCACTGGGTCTGGCTTATGCGCTCAACTACAGTGACATCCACTAGTGTCTAATGAATGGCATCCATGGAGCAGCCACAGAGCTGAGGCCTGATGCATGTATGGGACTACAGCCCTGAAATCCGGGGCAGTAATGGCACCGGTGCCCGGAGCACAGGCATTCCTGCTGCCACGATGGTGATAATACGAGAGGCAGCTTTGCTTGTCAAGCAGCCTGGAGCTGAGAATGGCAGGCGAGAATGGGAGCATAGGCGAGTAAAGAGTTAGAGCAGCTCTGGGGTTGGGGCAGGACCTAGTTCTCTATGTCTACAGCGGCTAAGCTGTTGTGCAGAGTGTAGGCACCCTCAGTGATCACTTAGCCCTAGATCGCTTGGCTCCAGGGCAAGACTGTGAACTAGCTCCATAAAGCCCTGTGAAGGTAGCTGCTCAAAGCTCCATGGAGGTAAGCTGCCCGAAATCCTGTAGGAGTAGCTCCCTAGAGTCCCTATGTGGGAAGCTCCCAAAGTCCCCATGTGGGTAGCACCCCAAGGTCCTGGCAGGTAGCTCCGCAAAGTCTTAGTGGGTAGCTCTCTGACATCCTGGGGAGTGGCACCCCAAGGTCCTGGCAGATAATTCCTCAAGGTTCTGGTGGCCCTGGTGGGTGGTGACCCAAGGCACTGGCAGGTGGCTCCCTGAGGCCCTGGCGGGTGGCGACCCAAGGAACCCAAAGCCCTGGCAGGTGGCGACCCAAGGCACTGGCGGTGGCTCCCTGAGGTCCTGGCGGGTGGCAACCCAAAGCCCTGGCAGGTGGCGACCCAAGGCACTGGCGGTGGCTCCCTGAGGTCCTGGCGGGTGGCAACCCAAAGCCCTGGCAGGTGGCGACCCAAGGCACTGGCGGTGGCTCCCTGAGGTCCTGGCGGGTGGCAACCCAAAGCCCTGGCAGGTGGCGACCCAAGGCACTGGCGGTGGCTCCCTGAGGTCCTGGCGGGTGGCAACCCAAAGCCCTGGCAGGTGGCGACCCAAGGCACTGGCGGTGGCTCCCTGAGGTCCTGGCGGGTGGCAACCCAAGGTCCTGAAGGGTGGTGACCCGAGGTCCTGGTGGGGGCACCCCGAAGCCCTGTCATGTGGCTCACCGAGGCCCTGGCAGGTGGCTCCCCAAAGAGTAGCACCCCCAAGGTCCTGCGTAGGTTGTTCCTAGAGTCCCCATGTGGATGGCGGCAATGGCTATTGGTTACCTCAGTGGCAAATGATGCCGGTGTCTTCTGTGAAGCATATGGCTGGGGTCCCGGGTGGGACTGGGTGGCTGATGCTGATCTTTTCCTTCTCCCTTCTTAGTCCTTAGTGGTCTCCTGACATCTCAGGTATGCAGATCTCACCAGTGATCCTTTCTATGTGTATATTCTCCAATTTTTGCTCCACTGTGTTGTTGCAGATTCTTTAATGAGCCCTTGAGCCCTCTGGGCAATTGTGGTTTGTGAATAGTTCTCTGTAGTTGACTTTCTGTGGAGAGATGATGGCTGGTATCTCCTACTCCACCAATTTGGTGATGTCACTCCACTCTTTCCCTTTTATCAGCATAACCTAGCACCACTGCTGCCTCAACTAAAACCATTAAAGGTACAGCTGACCCTTGAACAACTCGGGTTTGAACTGCATGCGTCCACTTAAATGCAGATTTTTTTCAATAAATGTATTTTCTCTTCCTTATAATTTTCTTTTTTTAAAAACTGTACCAGAGTATACTTCTAATTTATTGCATTTTAATTTTTCTCTACACATAATAGCTATGCAGATAGAAATACATGTGAGTCAGTTTTTCTTAATACACTAGGCAAAAAGTGTTGGGAAGCTAGACACCCACTGGCTATTTTTTTTCCTGGTACCAGATCACGATACTGCTGAGTTCCTTCAAAACATTAAAGTACAGCATTACGATGCTGCATAATCTTTCAAGATCACAAAATAAAATGCAAAGTTCTTCAATCCATTTTAGAAAACCAGCAAAATTCTATAACAAAATCCTACAGGAAAAAGTACACCAATATCATTTATAAACTGCAATTTAACAGCTTATTAAATGTAACAAAACGTAACAAGATATAAAACCTAAATCCTAAAGTTACATAATTTTTACAGATAATGGCCCTGCCTCCACCTATACTACATAAGACTCAAGACAGTAGCTTCCATACCCACCAAGCTCCCACTGGCCACCTTCTCACCAGCCCTCACTAGTGGCAGATGCCAGCTCTAGCACTGGTCTTGGCCCTGGACCTAGCCTCATACTGGTCTTGGCTCTGGCCCTGTCAGCCTCATCTCCTAGGGCCTCAAGATGCTGTGCTGGCCAGTGCTGGGATTCTTCCTTATGGAGCTTGGCCAGGTTGCTTCGGGGACCCCAAGAGAATTCATATTCGGGTGGATTGGTGCAAGGCTCCCGCCTGTAATTGAGGTATTGCTGCTGCACAAAATCTTCTGTAATAAGCCTCTTCAGCAACCCAAAGAGGAAGTGATACTTTGAGGAGTGCACCACCAACCAAGGCAGCATCTCCCAGACCTGGGCCTCCCTAGCGCTATTACTTTTCACGCAGAGAAGACCCAAGACCTTCACTAAGAGACCCAATCTGGGGCCATGTTCTCCCAGATCCTTCCCCTCAAGAAGTTTTAGTTTGTTGATCAGGATGTAAGTGTGACGTTTCTGGTCAAGCTGTTTCAGCTCTAAACCAAAGACATACTGCAGATGCTCTGCCGCCCTGTGGTCATCTCTGGCAACAGATCCTCAGGTCTCCGATAATGTATTTCGCCATCTCGAAGCGTGTGATGGGACTCTTCTTGTCCTTCAGCAGAAACTGCACCAACTCGGCCACCATCCAGTTCACACGGAGGTAGTCCCTGCTCTGTGCCAAGGCTTTGGCTGCCAAGGCCCTCATCTTTCTGGGTGAGGCCAACTCCGCAGCCCCCTCCTTCCTCCTGGTGCCGGCAGCGTTGAGGGTATTAGTAGTCAAGTTTTGGGGGAGTCACAAATTATACGCAGCCCCTTCGGGCAGACGCGAGGGCCGAGCGAGCAGGTCCAAGTGGGCCTCTAGCCTCTCGGCCTGTCCATCAGGTACCCACCCAGGCCCAGCAACTGCTCCTTCAAGAGAGGATGGAAGTTTGTCACGTCCACCGAGCCGCCAACCTCCCTTCTGCAGGCGCACACCTTTCTGCAGATGTGCACCTTTGCAAAGCCTCGGTGAGGACCCAAATCCCCCTCCCCGGATTAGCTCTTAATTCTCAGGCGCAGAAGTAGGAAGCTCAACGCTGCTTGTCAAAAAGGCCTGGAACCTGGAGACGGAAAACTGGAGAGAAGAGATGCACTCCCCCATGCTCCTTGCTGGTTTGCATCAGAGCCGTGGGTGTCTAGCTTTCTCGAACTTCTATCCAAATTTCAAAAGTGGGAGTGGAGGAACAAACAGGCCTCTCCCGGGATTGTGAAAGCGATCTTGTTGATGGATGCAACAAAAAACAAACGCACTTAGAAGACTTCTACTGCCTGCCTGGCGTGTCACATGGGATACGTGTCTTTGTAACACTGAAATTCAAATTATTTTCTTTTAAGGGCCCTGAGCGATTTTTTTCTCCTGTCTTGTGAATTAGAAAATATCTCCATTCCCTCCCCCCCCCCAATCTTTTTCTCTCTCGCAAACCCCAAAGATCTTGTTTTCTTTTTATACAAAATAAATGTGCCCATCTTGGGATGTCACACAGGAAAAAAAAAAAAACTATATGTGGATTTTCAACTGTGCAGGAGGTCAGTGCCCTTAACACTGCGTCATTCAAGGGTCAGCTGTAATCCTGCAACAGCAGTGAGCAGCAGGCGTTCGTATTTCCCCGTTATCCTTGCTTTCTTTTTGCTGGGTTGGTTGGTTTGCATCGGGACCCTCCAAGGCGCGCCGGCTCTCCCGTGCATCTTCCTCACCCTCCAGTCTCCCCAGTCCCTTGATCTTATCTCTGAGTCCCACTCACTCACTACCCTGAGCCCCCCTGGAATGATCAGAACTCAGGTCAGATCCTCGTGGCCCAACGGGACTATGGGGATGTTTTTGTTTTTGGAGGTACAGATATGGCCCCAGGGATGTCCTGGCTTCTGCGCCTAGCCCGTGTGTGTCACTAGCTCCTCAGATGCTCCCACTGGCGGCCATTGCTTTAGAGTCAGAGGGATGAAAAATGTCCATCTCTACACACACACACAAGTCACCCACTCTTCTTTCCATGCAACCCCTCCCCGTCATTGATTACAGTCTCAGCCACCAAGTGGGGAGAAGCAGAAAGGAGGGTGGACTCCGCTGATGAGGGTCCCCGAGGCAGGGACTAAAGCGAGTCCTGCCTTTGTACCTGCATTTTATGGCAGCTCCTCTGGGTACTATTTTAGAATCCCACAGATGTTTGTTTTCCAATCAAAACTAGCATTTAGTAAGAAATAAAAACCAATAATCCAGCAAACACAGCATCCAGATATTCCCAACCTGAGAGCAGGAAGAATCTTATACTTTAACTCCTTCCTGCCCCACTCCATCCCCAGCTCCCTCCCTCCCTCAGGGTCAGCACAGTCCTCCCTTAGAAGGCTCAGGCTCATGTGCCCCCAGGTAGGGTGGGGGCATCAGAAAGCAAAGAGGACAATCCAAGACAGGCCTTGTCAATGTGTGCTTGACCAAATCCTGGTTGCTTCTCACTTTTTGTTTATCCCAACACACTTTCTCCAACGTTCATGATTTGCAGTGATAGTTGTCGCTGTGTTTTTTCCTCAAGAGGACAATCCAAGACAGGCCTTGTCAATGTGTGCTTGACCAAATCCTGGTTGCTTCTCACTTTTTGTTTACCCCAACACACTTTCTCCAACGTTCATGATTTGCAGTGATAGTTGTCGCTGTGTTTTTTCCTCTTGCGGAGGTTTATGGAGCCCATGCAGGGTGCCAGTCTCAGCACATTGCCTGGACCTCATCCTTTGAGGCCCAGAGTGAGAAAACTCCTGGGACAGAGTCACACAGCAAGTGTAGCTGGAGCCAGGACATAAAGCCAGACCCATCCGTTTAGGATTCTTGCTCTTCACCGGTAGCGCAGTCTCCTCCTAGGAGGAAGACTGGTAGGAGACTTCCTACTCTGCGGTGGGAGAGGATGGCTGCTGTGGTGCAGCAGCAGAGCAGGCCTGTGTTTGCCATTCCAGGCACTGGAGCAGATCCTGGATGCAGCAGCAGCAGCAGCCCCCTCGGGCCTCCCTGAGGAAGGTGAGTGGCCAGAGCCCACCCAGCCCCAGCAGAGTCTGCTCTCCAGGGCGGAGGTTGAGGCGCCCTGCATCCCCAGCTTCCTCGGTGAGTGACTGACTCCTGTAATGGAGGTTGGGCCTGACCAAGGGTTAACCCCCACCTCACTCCTGCAGCCAGGGGCTTTGCTCATGGGTGGGATTGTAGACTTTGGTGGTGAACTCCAAATCTCTCCTAGAAACGGTGCATACCAACTGTGAGGACTGAGATCTGGAGACTCTCTAGCACCCCACCTCCCAGAACAGCCACTCACACTGTTCCACCCCATGACCAGGGCTTTGGCCTCCCAGCCTGAATGGGCTGGCCAAGCCAAAGGTGGACAGACTGAGGATGCTGGAGCAGGGAGCTGCCCAATGGGCTGGCTCAGGAGAAGACCAAGGGGTCAGGGCTCTGATGTGTGCCCCCCACAAATATGTACCCTTTTATCTTAAATAAGGACAGAATGGAGGGAATGGGGGTCTTACTGAGCAGAGACAGAGCCTCTTGGCTCAGTCAGCGGGACCCTCCACACCCCTTGCAGGGTCCCAGGGAGATCCCCAGCCCCTATCCCTCTCACACCAGTTAACCCATCTCCCTCACCCTCCCCAGGCTCCCTGGCTCACTTTCCTCTGAAGCCTAGTATCTGGGATGAGCCTCCTTGTGGAAGGGACAGTCTGGTCCAAGAATGTGCACGGCCCTCCTCAGACCAGCAGGCAGAAGAGGGCACCATGGACACCGCGCTTCAGGGGATGGGTGGCAAAGGACCCACCCTTGAGGGGCCCATGGCCCAGAGCCCCCAGTCTGGTATGGTTCCAGGCCCCAAGTCTCTGAGTGCTCTGAAAAGTGGTTCTAGAAAGAAACCAGAGAATGCTGAAGAAAGCAGCCTCCACCTGTCATTTCCCAAACACACCAAAGGTGGCACCAAACAGGCCGCCACAGGGGTCTCAGGAGTGCCACAGGTACCCCCCAGGAGGCGGCCCTTCCAGTGTGGTGATTGCGGGCTGGTCTTCACCTGGGTCACCCACTTCATCGAACATCAGAAGATACACCGCGAGGAGGGGCCCTTCCCATGCCCTGAGTGCAACAAGGTCTTCCTACACAGCTCCGTTCTCGCTGAGCACCGCAAGATCCACCTGCTGGAGCTGCCGAGGAAGAAAAACCCCCGGAGCAAGAGGCCCAGGAAGCAGGCCCAGGGACGCCGGGGTGGTGGGGGTGAAGCCACTCCCAACTCCAAGAGGCCCTTCCAATGCAGCATCTGCGGGAAAGCCTTCCCTTGGATGATCCACCTCATTGACCACCAGAAGCTCCACGCACCCAATGACCAGATGTGACCAGCCAACCTCGAGATGGGCCATTCTGTCTCCCCTGGGCCCTGAGTCCCTTGGGGAGGGGGGACTGATAGGCCCCAGCAGAGGAGGGAGACCCCTCAGCCCTCACCGATCTTTCTCCCACCGATAGGACTCTTCTGGGAAGGACACTGGCTATGCATACTTGTTTCGGGATTGATCATGGACAACTGCTCGGCGGCCTCCATCATCTCCTCCACAACGGGAGAAGGTTTCCCCAGGGGTCTCAGCTCATCAGTAATCCTGCGTGCTGTGTTTTGCAAGCGGTTCATTAGCATCTTGTATTTCAGAAGCCTTTTCCACGGGACCCAGTTTCCCTGTGAGCACTTGACCTGGCGGCGATTTCCGCCACTGGGTTTTCATTTCACTGTCCATATCCCAGAGGTTGGTGAGGGCAAGAGCTGGCCAGGGACAGCTCCAACTCTGAAGGATGCAGGCTAGCTGACCCCTGCCTCCCTCCCACCAGCCCAGCCCACTTGGAACCTGACAGATAGACAAGGTTGTTTTTCTTTTTTTTCCTTTTCCCTTTTTTTGGAGGTGTGGGGGGATAGTAAAATACACATAACATAAATTTTACCATTTTAGCCATTTTTAAATGCACAAGTTCAGTGGCATTAAGTACGTTCATAATGTTGTACAAACTTCACAACCATCTAGCTCCAGAATGTTTTCACCTTACCCAGAAGAAAACCCCGCAGGCATCAGCGCTCATTCCCCATCCCCCTCCCTCCAGCCTCTGATAACCACTAATCTGCTTTTTGTCTCTACGAGTTTTAGGTTTTTAGATCTGACCAAAACTGACCTGCATGTTTTGTTTTACTCACAGAATGACTTTTTTTTTTGATGATAGATGCCATTTTTTAAAACCATAAAAATCTGGCTTTCTGGTCTGCTTGGAAGAAACAGATAATCTCCCAAGAGTGGAGCCACCTCTCCAGGTTGGCTGGAGCAGGGCGCAGGTGGCTAGTGTCCACATGCCCCACCGCCAGCGGGAGACTGTCCCCACCTGGATTCAGCTTCTCAGCCATCCCCTTTCAAATGAAAGCCTTAAAAGTTTTCGTCTTTTTCTTTTTTCCTTCCAACTTCACTTGGACATACAGAATGTTGGGTTGACTTTGAATCCCCATAAGCAGAGACCTCATTTAAATCATTCCTAAGTCGCCTTTCAACTGGAAAAGCCTTTGGACTTGCCCAGCCCTGCCCGCTGCTGCGTCTTGACCAAGTCGCCCCCACTCATGGCCTGTTCCCCAACGCTCATGGGCAGTACAGGTCCCACCGGACCCTCCGCTGCCTTCACATCACTCGCCACCATACTTGCCTTCTGTCGCTTGCCTTCTCGGAACTCTCCCCAGCTGGGCCTCCAGACCTCCTTCCTGGCTCTCTTTGGCATCCCCAGCTTTTCCTGCAGTCCCCATCAGGGGATTCTGGCTCTACCCCCACCTTAACTGCTGGTGGGCACCAGCTCCCCTCCCAGGCAGCCATCTCTTCCATCCGGCAGAGGAGGAGCTTCTCCTTCGGAGCATCTCAGCCCCACAGTTAACCCATTACTCTTGAAAGCCCTCTGAGCCTGTCCTCAGGTACAGGATACTTGGAAACAGAATGGAGCGGGAGTGTCCACATTTGTTGGGGGTGGGGAGCCAGGAGCTCGTTCCATGCAGTTTCCACTTCAATCCCCATAAACCGAAGGTGCATTCACAGCTCTGTTGGTGGGGTGCCGCTGCCCAAAGGGCACTGACCGGCCCGACCCATGCCAGGCTGCTCCCTCCACTGCCATGGCCCCGAACACCCAGACGGGGCTCTCCAGAAATGTCTGCCTGGGCGTCCCACAGACCAACTGCCCTCCAGAGGTATCTGCCTGTTGTCCCTCAGTCCCCAACTGAGCTTGTCCAAAGAAATCATCTTCTCACTGTGCAAAAACAAACAAAAACCCAACTGCCTCCCCTCTGGGGTTCCCACTGTCCCTGGAGGGGCAGGTACACTCCAAGTCCCCAGAGGACTCTTGATGACACCCTGGGCAACAATAACGTGCCCTAGATACCCCCCTCCCAACCCATCTCTGTTCTTTTCTCCTCTGCTTGTCCTACCCCAGGCTTTCTCTCCCTTTCCTGAAAGTCTGCAGCTGCCTCTACGCAAACTCTGCCTTCAGCCGTTCCTCTCTGTCCCATCCCTAGCTTGCAGCCCCCAGGGTCCCTCAAAAATGCAGACACTGAAATACATAACACCTAGCAGACCAGCTCCACCATGTCCTTCCCTGTCAGTGTGCTTCTCCCCCATTACCCTGGTGGCGGAGGCTGGCATCCTTAACCCACTCTGCCTCAGCCTGTTTCCACACTGACTCCCCACCCTCCACCTCCCCCGGTCTCCTTGTGGGCTGCCTCCTCTATCTCTGTCAAGAACAGTCTCTACTGCCACACTCTTCCTGCGCCCAGCACAGAGCTCTCCCTCTGGAGTGACTAGATGAGCAGTGCACGAATGAGTAAGTGAACTTCAGCGCCTGCTAAGACGCTAACTCTGACTGGAGTTATCAGCCAGGGAAGCCCTACATGGACCTCTGTGGAGGCAAGTTGGCCGCGCCCTGGAGGCCACTTATGCTCTCTGCCCAGGCTGATAGAGGCGAGGATGTGGCTCAGAATCCGGGCCTGGAGAGTCACTCCTCAGAATCACAGCAGCTGCCCTGATTCACGCAAGCCACCAAATTGAGTTCTTTGCCCAGCTTGCCCAGTCCCAAGACCCTGCCCAAGCCATAATGAGCTAGAGCACCAGCCCCTCTCTTCTCTTTACGTTCATCCTACCTGTGACAGCCGTCTCAGCATGCTTGGCTCCCCCTGTGCCTTCCTCTGTCAGCATCCCCCAAAAGACCCCAGCGCCTCCTCCCCCATTGTGACACTCTCCAGCCCTTGTCACAGAGCATCTGCTCGGCCCGGTTCTGGATGCTCACGCTCTGGAGGAACAAAGTCTTGGAGGCCACCTTCCTCCCCAGTACAGCCAAGGCATCTAGGATCAGAGAAGGTCTGGACACTGCTAGGTTTTGAAACTCCCACAACGAAGAAAGAGAGAGAGAGAAAGAAAGAAAGAACATCCAGGGAGCTGTAAATGTTGCCGTATATTTTAAATGTATATGTTGAACGAAAAAAGAAAGAACATCCAGGGAGCTGTAAATGTTGCCGTATATTTTAAATGTATATGTTGAACGAATTAACTTTTAACACAAAAATGCAATGTGATATAGTTGTGCTATCCATGCTATGATGATAGAATTGCTTGAAAGCTATACTGATTTGCAGCGCAATTGTTCAGGTTCATTGGGGGAGGCGGGGTGGTTCTGTCACAGGCCATGCAGAGGTAACCACTGCGCTGTAGATGCAGAGAGTGCTGGCATTGAGGAAGCAGGCAGAGCTAAGAGAGGAAGCCGAGAATGGCCTGAGAAGGGCCCAGCCAGTGGCTATACCATGGTCTGGAGAGGAGGAAGAGACTCCACCCACAATGAGGGCAGGCAGCACAAGGGCAGCTTTCAGCTTATATGACTGGCAGCGTGTTTGTAAAACCTTTGAAATCCCTGCCAGCTTGTAAAAATCAAGAGATTTCACACAGAAATCCGGATCTCTGGCTTCTTTTGAGAAATCCAAACCTGGGACACTGAGCTTACCAGTCCACATGTTACCATTTGGCTGGAGCCAAGTAGCCTTGCCCCTTTAGACAGGGCCCAGCCCCTAAAGGCATATAACTTTAAGAAACCTGGCTGGGAAAAAGCAAGGATTTGAATGTAGAGGAAGGAAACAGGGGCAAGTCCGAGGGAGTTGGACAGAGCAACCCGGCCACACATCAGGGCCAGGGTGTATCCTCCTGGGCAGGCAAGTCCAGTGTGGCAACACAGGTGTGGTTCATCACTGGGACTCTGCCAGTTAGCTCAGCTGTTTTGGACCATGGTATTGCAAAACTAAGGTCAAGGTTTCAGATCCCCGCACTGACCAGCCGCCCAAAAAAAGTGCCCAGGCCTTTCGGAAAAAAGATTTCATCGCGATTTATAAATGTGTACATGCTGTTTGATCCAGTAAAAAGGAAGCTGAGGGAAAGACAAAAGAGTACACATTTTACGGAAGAAAAAGTTAACATAAAAAGTATTTGTTGCATTTATTTGTGGGTGAGGAGATTGAAAAATGGCATTTTAATGTATATTCTAAAGCCTTTTACTGCAGTAAAGAGTAGGCTGGCTTTCAGTATGACACTCAGAAATGTGGGACTTTATGGTCTTTGAATATACCGGACACCTTTAAAGAAAAGCCAGTAAGTTTGCCTTTGCTTTGTTTACATCAGTGCATTATGACTTTGAGCCATCCTATTTTTTCTTTCTTTTTTTTTTTTAAAGATGACCGGTAAGGGGTTCTTAACCCTTGACTTGGTGTTGTCAGCACCACGCTCACCAGTGAGCTAACCGGCCATCCCTATATGGGATCCGAACCCGTGGCCTTGGTGTTATCAACACCACACTCTCCCGAGTGAGCCACGGGCCGGCCCCAATCTATTTTTTCATAACACTGTTTCGGGGGTTTAAGAAATTTAAAGTCTTTAACATGTGTGAACCAGCCAACTCTTTTCAAGTGTCTGTGTGTGTAAAGAAAGTGTAACCAGCTAGGTTTTTTTCCCTAACATGAGAATTCTTATCGTCTTCTCTGTTGTTTTTGGAGTCAGAGTTCTTTCAGTCAAAAAAAAAAAAAAGCCTATGTCGTGAACCTTTTTCTCAGCTTCAAATCCAGCTCCCAAGCCCCTGCCTGATTGAAATCAGTCAGTCCTCTCTTAAAAGGGCAAAAGCACATAGCTCAGCCTTGGTTTTCTTAGATCATCTCCACTCATTGCTCGATGGATGTTTGATGTACATGGGTGAAAGTGAGTCCACTTCTAAAAGGGTAATAGTGAATGTCCCCACCTAGCGGCCAGGCAGGCTCTGGTGAATGTTCAGAAAATGGCAATTCAGTCAGCAAGGGCACATCAGCTTTGACTATTATGCTGCTGTTCAAATGCACAGTTTCGACAATTACATGTTAATGTAGAAAGTAGTTATAAATGTTAAAGTGTCTTGCACGTGATGTTTCCTGTGACCACATAATAAATACATCCTGGAAACTGTCCATGGCCGGATCAATGTGGCAAAGAGCAAATGGCTCCTGCATTTGGAATTTTGGTGAATATTTTTGTTTTAAAATGTGTATGTGTTTTAATCACTGCTTTGTTTTACAATAAAGTTTATGGTAAGGTTTCCAGTATGAAAGCAGCATATTCCCAGTATCCTGTTCACCGACTCTCTGCCACTCCTCAAACACACCAAGGCGTTTCCCCACCTCTGCCTCTGCAGGTCCTGTGTCCTCTGCCTGGGAGATTATACCCCAAGACCTTCCACTGCATCAGCTCAATGTCCTCCCTGACTGCCCTGTCTAAATTAACCCCCCAGTCAGTCGCCCGCTCCACAAGCGCTGGAACGACGTTCGCAATGCCCCTCATGCGGGGGGCGGGCGGCGAATATTTACGAAGCTGGGGGGGGAATGGGGGTGACCAAACTACGGGCATCAGAACTCGAACTCGTATCCACAAGAATCGGACAGGCGGGGCAGATGCATAGCGAGCCGCGCGGAGCCCTCCGGGAATTATTGTCCGACACCCGTTTGCGCAGGCGCGGCCAGGGGGCCGACGTGGCCTTGCCGGTTGACAAGGGAGTGTGGTGTGGGAGTGTTCTGGGGAAGGGAGGCGAGGCTGAGCCTGGCGGGGGTCTGGGGGCCGCACTCCAAGTGCGAGCAGGGTGCTCCGGGGCAAGGAGAAGAACGGAAGCAAGCGCGCGGTCCTCTGGGAGTTGTAGTTCGAAGCCCATCTGCGCGGTGCGGCCCTGGCCTTTGTCCTACAGTCTAGCCGTGAGTGGGGACGGAAAAGTGGCTCTGGCGGGGTCCGCGAGTCCGCGAGTCCGCGCTCAGCTCCCATGCCTTGCTGCCGCGGTTCCAAAATCCCGGACGGAACGGGGCGGGGGTGGGTGGGTGGGGGGGGAATGAGTGCGTGAAAAAAACAGTGCGCGCGCGGCCCTCTGGAAGATGTAGTCCGGCGCTCTCGTGCGCAGGCGCAGTCCCAGGTGGTGGTTGCCGTGGCCTTTGTCTAGCCGTCCCGCCGGTGAGATCTGGGAAGCCGAGGACGGGGAGGCCAAGACGGGAGGAGGTTCAGGGTCTTCCCCGGGGCCCCGGCCGGGGCGGATACCCACCCACACGCGTTTGTGTCTACTCCTTTCGCTGCTTTGGGCTTGGAGAGGGTCGCTTTGGTGGTGTTGGGGGGCGAGGCCCGGTTTTAGGGGATCTCGGGGTGCGAGAGGAGGGGCTGGGCTAGAGGTGGGGGTCCTAGCTTTGGCGGGAGGGAACGGGCGCTGCGGGCCTAGGGGGCACAGGCTCGACCCTTCAGAGACTGGAGCCAGCCTGACCTGCATGCCCCCTGACTTGGTGGAAACTCCGGGGTTGGAGGGTGGCTCCTACCACGGAGTCATCTATGAGCCTGCACCGCCCTGCATGCACTAGACGCTAAACAGATGCTCACTGAAGTGACAGCCTTCCCTCATGGCAACAATCCCCATCATATGTATAGGAGGGTACTTGAAAAAGTTCATGGACGGAACCCTGTACTGGCCAGGCACCAAAAAAAAGTTCATGGAAAAACAGAAATTAAAAGATAATATGAATCTTTCCATGAACTTTTTGAAGACTCTCGTATATTTCTGCCAGGCTCCATTTTCAGCCCATTTCATGCCTTAATTCCTATAATCCCGGCCACGGCCCCATAGGACGGGCGCTGGATCACCATCTTGTTTTATAGAAGACGGAAACTGAGGCACATCAAACGATAACAAGACGATCTGGCTTTCCGTCATAATTACGGAAATAATCACCCTGGAAGTCATCTGCCCAACTGTGGGGTGTCCCTCTTGCCCTCCCCAGCCCTCAGTTTCCCTATCTGTGGAACGGGTGGTAAATATGAGATCGTCCTTCAACAGCATATAGAATAACTCCTGGGATAACACCGAGCATACAGCAGGCGCTTGGGAAATGCCAAGCCAAGGTTCCACTGCTATTGGATTTGCTCTGGATGCTGTGCTCCAGACTCACGCAGCTGCACCCCAATCTAGGGCTTGGGGTCTCTAGTCACCACAGGGGCCCATGCAACTTCTCACATCCCCTCTCCCCACAGAACTGAAGCTGATGTTCCCGCGAAGACTCCGGAGGAGGAGGGAATGACCGCTGGGCTCCGCACCGCCAGGGCCCAGGTGAGTATCCCGCCATCCTCACACTTAGGCCTCCCAAGCCCTGACTTGGGGCGCCCTCAAGACTTGTTCTGGCCTCAGGGCCTTTGCCCTCACCCAGCCAAGAGCATGCTTTAGCCAGTTCCAAGCCTGTCCCCCGGTCTCGGTCACCTCCTCTTAAAGGACCTCCCCCGAAAAGACCTCCCCCCATGCTGTGCTGGAAAACATCGCTCATCAATCCCTGTCTGAAGCTGGGTAATTTATAATGAACACAGATTTGTTTACTCACATTTCTGGAGGTTTAGGAGTCCAAGACGAAGGCGCTAGCCGATTTGGCGGTTCAGGTTCCAAGATGGTGCCTCGAATGCAGCCTTCCTAGAGCGGAAGCTCGAGGGAAGGAGGGGCAGAGAGACAGAAGGGGTGGAACCTGCCCTGTTATAATAACATTAATCCCACCCACCGGGAAGAAACCAGCTTCTTGTGGAAATGTCAGAAATCACATGAAAGTGTAATAATCGGAAATACCCCAGGAACACCCCCGACCACACACCAACGCACAGCCTTTCTCGAGGATTGCGTTTTTACCCCAATATTTAAGTGTTAAATGAAAGACCAGAGGACTGCTGCCGGAGACCCCCCACCCGGTTTCATTTCCGCGTTCCAGCACTATCTATCGGTTCTCCTCCCCCCGCCCCCCCCCGCACCCTTTTTTTTAATTCAAGTATCATTTACTTTTTTGGACAGATAGGAATAGAGCTTCATCTTGTTTTGTTTTACGTAAATAGTACCGTGCTGGGCATGTCCCACAGTTTGGGTATTTTTCCCATCTGTAAGGTTGTCCCGCAGCTGTGCCTTTCAGTCTGCCCTTCTGGTGCTTGGCAGCAAATTTTTCTCCCAAATAGATGGCTAGTTGGCCCAGTGTGCTCACTGATTTGAAATGCTCCTGTTACCACGCTGACTTCCCACTTCTACGTGGGTCTTCATATACTTGAATTTAATTTATATAGTGAACAAATTAATAATAAAGTCACCCAGATTTAATCCTGGGACTTGCTACTTACTAGCTTTATAACTTTGGTCAAGACGCTTAATCTCTCCTGACCTCTCTACAATGGGCTCATAGCAGCACAAACCTCATGGAGCTGCTGATGAGATTAAATGTAATGAAGCACTGGCCCTGGGCCTGGCATGGGCAACCCTTAGTAATGTGGGCGATGGTTTTTTTGAGTTGGTTTTTAAATTTCCGATAACTCGTCTAGAATATATTCCAGGGTGTAGTGAGAGGTGAGGATTTAGGTAGATTTTCCCCCTAAATGGCTAAACAGTTATCACCACTATGTTTTCTGAGTGATCCTTCTCTTCCTCACTAATTTGGGCTTCTTTCTTCCTATATCAGGACGTAGTTTGAATCTGAGCTATTTGATTGAGCTCCTGTCTCCCTTCCCATTACACTTGACAGTTTTCCAGATGTCCCCCTCCCCTATTGCCCAGACACAGCTGCCAACTCTGAGGGTACCTCTGGGAAAGCATAATTCCTGGCGAGCTGAGCCCCACCACACCCATGACTGTCCCCTCCTTTTTTTTGCAGCTGGCCGGTACAGGGATAGAACCCTGGACCTTAGTGTTATCAGCACCAGTCTCTAACCAACTGAGCTAACTGGCCAACCTCCTTTCCTTTATTGTTGATTCTTTGGCACTATTTCTTATTTCAAGACTTTTCACTGGCTAAATCACAGGAAACAGGGTCATGGCCTCTTACACCCTAAGACACCCCCTCCCATCAGCAGGCCCACCAGGCCCCACAGGAAAACCTGACCCAAACCCCCAGACCCAAGAGAACTCCACCCTCCCCAGCCTGGCTGATGCCCCCATTCACTGCTGTCCCTACCAGGAGCCAGTGCCAGGTGTGGCTTGGCTGAAGACACTAGTATATGATGTTTCAGGAGCAAGTGACTTTTGAGGACGTGGTTGTGGACTTCACCCAGGAGGAGTGGGGGCAACTGGAACCCCCCCAGAGGACCCTGTACCGCGATGTGATGCTGGAGACCTTTGGGCTCCTGGTCTCTGTGGGTAAGGCCACACCATGTCCTGATGGTCTGCCCCCAGCACAGATTCTAATTCTCCTGGGTGAAAGATGAGGATAGGGCTAGGCTTTAAAACCAAATACCTGGGCTGTGTCTTGGCTTCAGGAACCGAACTGTTTTAGTGTGTGAAATATCAATCAGGATCGATATTAGCAAGCCACAGACCAGACCCAACCTGAAAACTCCTGAAGCAGAGAAGCGTGGGGTGAGGGAGACGCACTGGGTCACATGACTGCAAAGTCCCTGGGTAGACCTTTGACTCCTCCCTCTGCACCTCCATTGTAATCCATTCAAACTGCTATAACAAAATACCTTAGACATAATTAATTCATTAACAATTAATTCATAAACAATATAAATTTATTGCTCACCATTCTGGTGGCTGGAAAGCCCAAGATCAAGGTGCCAGCAAATTCAGTGTCTGCTGAGGGTCTTTTTGTCATTATGTCACTTTCTTGCTGCAACTTCACATGGTGGAAGGGGCAAGAGAGCTCCCTCAAGCCTAATCCAATTCATGAGAGTGGAGCCCCCATGATTTAATCACTTCCCAAAGGCCCCCACCTCTTAATACTATCACATTGGGTATTAGATTCCAACATAAGAATTTTGGAGGGACACCAACATTCAGACCATAGCAACCTCTTTCTGGTTCCATTCCCAGATGAACCACTCTGGAGGTGACAAGACAGCTGTCAGGGTGCCTTCTGTGGGTCTGAGACCCACAGAAAAGAGAGGGTCTATATTCTAGGCGTCTATCAAAGGTCCCAGGTCTTGGTTTGGGCACAAGGTCGCTTTCACAATGGTCATTGTTGCCAGCAGGCAGGGGAGAAAGCAGAGCTCTGTGACCAGGACTGTGTCACGTCCACCCCAGAACCAGGGTGGGATCAAGGACTGAGAATAGGGGAATAGAGTCCCCAAAGAACATCAGGGTCTGATACTCTGCTGCAGCCACTTGGAGGCTCCAGCCACTTGGGACCTGCAGGACTAAAGGTATAGTGTAGGTAGAGGGTCAGAGAGGGTCCTGGGATACAAACGCTCACCCTGTGGATCTCCTCCTGAGCAGGACATTGGTTTCCGAAGCCGGATGTCATCTCCCTGCTGGAGCAGGAGGCAGAACCGTGGGCAGTGGACTCCAACATTCCCCAAGGCGTGGGTCCAGGTGAGGCAGGAGCCCTGAAGGGCCAGGAGGAGCCCGTCCACCTCCCATCCAGGTTTCCCTCTGTGTCTGCTCTCTAATTCTTCACAGCAAGTTGACATCTCAGTCTTTTAGTGAAGGTTCACCAAGCACCCATTTTGGTATGAGTGAGACCAAATTCCTGTCTTCACTGCATTTATATTCTTAGTTGGAGGGCTGGGGGGCCCACACAATAAATAGATAAAATAATAATAACAATGAATGTTGATTACAGATTGTGATGATGGCTAAGAAGATGAAAGTCGGTGACGAGGTAGAAACCAGGTTGCGGGGGCCAGCCCGGTGGCGCACTGCTACAGTGTGCCGCTTGGGAGCGCGGTGGCGCTCCCGCCGAGGGTTCGGATCCCACATACAGACCGGCCGCTCACTGGCTGAGCGAGGTACGGGCACAACACCGAGGGTTGCGATCCCGTTGCCGGTCCCGGTCCGGTACGGGCATGACACTGAGGGTTGCGATCCGTTGCCGGTCATGAAAAAAGACAAAAAGGAAAAAAAAAAAAAAAAGAAAGAAACCAGGTTGCGGGTGGGAGGGCTTTAGCAAAGAGGTGAGGGATAGCCTCTCCAAGGAGGAAACATGTGAGCTGGAGCCTGAGTTATGAGAGAGTATAAGACAGCAGCATTCCAGGCAGAGGGAACAAGTGCAAAGGCCCTGGAGTGATGCATCACTTGGCTCTTGCTGCATAACACTTCAACCTCAGTGGTGTAAACCAAAGAATCACTTATGACTCATGCATCTGTGGGTAGTAGGTCCAGACTGGGCTCTGCCTGTAGGCTGGCTGGGTGGTTCTGCTGTTGGGACCAGCAGGCAACTCTAGGAAGTGGGGGCATCCCTGCCCCCTGACCAGCAGTTTCTTGCTGGCATCAGGCCCTCATCCTGTTCGAACAGTGGCCCATCCCCAGGTTCCAAAAGGGATGGCCAGTGGAGGTGGGGGTCACAAAAGGATCTCCCAGCCTCAGTAACAGTCAGCCCTCACCCAGTGTATTAGCTTCCTGTTGTTCCTGCTGTAACAAATTACCACAAACTTAGAAGCTTAAAGCAAAGCAAATTATTTTATAGTTCTGGGGATCAGAAGACTAAAATGGATCTAGTTGGGCTATAATCAGGGTGTCAGCAGGGTAGTGTTCCTGCTGGAGGCTCAAGGGAAGCATCCGTTTCTTTGCATATTCTAACTTTTAGAGGTTGCCCACATTCCTTGGCTCACGGCCTCATCCATCTTCAAAGTCAGCAATGGCTGATCAGCTCACATCATGTCACTCTGATCTAACCCTCCTGCTTCTCTCTTCCACATTTAAGGACCCTGTGATTACACTGGGCCCACCCAGATAATTCAGGATAATCTCTCCATCTTGATGTCAGATGATCAGCAATCCTAGTTCCTCCCTGCCATGTAAGATAACAGCATATTCACAGGTTCTGGGGTTTAGGACATGGACATCTTTGGGAACCACGATTTTGCCAGCCACAACTGGTTTTACCTTTTTTTTTTTTAACTTTTCACTGGAGTATGACATACTATGGGAAAGGTGCCACATCACTCCTCTAGGCCATACCCTGAAGCCATGGCTGTGCCAAAAGGGCTGAGTACCAGGGCAAAAAGGCAGTCTGCCAGGAAGAAGGAGGAGCATTTGGTAACTGTTGATTCAGTATGTCTATTGAGCTGTCGCTGTGAGCTGTGGGTACATTGGTGGCCAAGGTGGACAGAAGTTCCTGCCCTTGGGGGATCCCAGTTAGTGAGGCAGATAAAATAAATCAGATCAAAGTCTTGTAACACAGGTCATTTATTCATCCTCCCAGTGATGGCTGTTGCAGCTATTTCCAGTTTTGGGGAGCTGATAGTTTTCTTTACATCTGGGGTCAGATGGTACGACAACGATATGCCACCAAGAAGAAACTGGATCTCAGCGATGGGAGGGCTGGGCTGAGTTGTCCTTCCCAACTTGGTGGCTTTTCCCCCATTGCCACCTGGCATTGTGGGGGCTGCTTTAGTCAGTGCACAGCTGTTGCATTGCTCCTTCCAAGCCTGGTGCATCGGTGGACATTTTCCCTGAATGTTTCCTCAGCATTGTCTCCCCACCCTCCTTCTCTGTGTTCCCTTGCAAACTCCTTCCATAACCCTTATACCAGCCTCATCCTGGTTATGCTCTCTGTTTCCTCTCCCTTCTCCTGCTCCTTTCCTGGTTTGCAAAACTATTTTTAAATGGTCGAAACTACTTGTGCCTTAAACCGTTCAAAATCATCAGTTTTGTTCCCCCCACCCACCACAAACTCTTTTTACCCTGGAGCAGGGATTAAGGGACATTGCAAGTTTTCATTTCTTTCAGACTTGGAAACCACACCTGAAAACAAATTGTCAGCTCCAAAGCAAGTCATCACTGAAGAAATATCCAACAGCGTTGTCCTGGTAGAAAGGTTCTTGTGGGATGGTCTGTGGTTCTCCAAGGGTGAGGACACCAAGGGCCAATGTGAATGGAGCTGTGAGAGCCCAGGGAGTCGTGTGGTGCAGGCAGCCACCACACCTCTGAAGACATCCACTCAGGAGCAGCGGCAGGGGAATGAGTTTGTAGAAAACTTGCATTTGAACCCCAGTCTCCCAAATCAACTAATGACTCCCGTAAGACGGGGCCCTCACACGGAGGGAACACATAGAAAGAGGGAAAAGCCAGACTCAAATGCTCAACAGAAATCCTGTGCAAAAGAGAAACCCTACAAATGTGAGGAGTGTGGAAAGGCCTTTAGTCACAGCTCAGCACTCATTGAACACCACCGCACACACACAGGTGAGAGACCTTATGAATGTCATGAATGCAGGAAAGGTTTCCGGAACAGCTCAGCACTTACCAAACACCAGAGAATCCACACTGGGGAGAAACCCTATAAATGCACTCAGTGTGGGAGGACTTTCAATCAAATTGCCCCACTGATCCAGCACCAGAGAACTCACACAGGCGAGAAGCCCTATGAGTGCAGCGAATGTGGGAAGTCCTTCAGTTTTAGGTCCTCCTTCAGTCAACATGAGCGGACTCACACAGGTGAGAAGCCCTATGAGTGCAGCGAGTGTGGGAAAGCTTTCCGGCAGAGTATCCACCTCACCCAGCACCTGCGGATCCACACTGGGGAGAAACCCTACCAGTGTGGAGAGTGCGGCAAGGCCTTCAGCCACAGCTCATCCCTGACCAAACACCAGCGAATCCACACTGGAGAGAAGCCCTATGAGTGCCACCAGTGCGGAAAAGCCTTCACCCAGATCACGCCACTGATTCAGCATCAAAGAACACACACAGGGGAGAAACCTTACGAGTGCAACGAGTGTGGGAAAGCCTTCAGCCAGAGTACACTCCTGACTGAGCACCGGAGGATTCACACAGGAGAGAAGCCCTATGGATGCAATGAGTGTGGGAAAACCTTCAGCCACAGCTCCTCGCTCAGCCAGCATGAGCGGACGCACACAGGAGAGAAGCCCTACGAGTGCAGTCAGTGTGGGAAGGCCTTCCGGCAGAGCACACACCTCACTCAGCACCAGAGAATCCACACAGGGGAGAAACCCTATGAGTGTAGCGACTGCGGCAAGGCCTTCAGCCACAGCTCATCACTGACCAAACATCAGCGAATCCACACTGGGGAGAAGCCCTATGAATGTAATGAGTGTGGCAGAGCCTTCAGCCAACTTGCTCCCCTCATTCAGCATCAGAGGATCCACACAGGAGAGAAGCCCTATGAGTGCACTGAGTGTGGCAGAGCCTTCAGCCAGAGCTCCCTTCTCATAGAACACCAGAGGATCCACACAAAGGAAAAGCCCTATGGGTGCAATGAATGTGGGAAATCCTTCAGTCACAGCTCATCGCTCAGCCAGCATGAAAGGACACACACTGGGGAAAAGCCCTATGAATGTCAGGATTGTGGAAAGACCTTCAGGCAGAGCACTCATCTCACTCAGCACCGGAGGATCCACACAGGAGAGAAGCCGTATGAGTGCAGGGACTGTGGGAAGGCCTTTACACACAGCTCCTCCCTCACCAAGCACCAGAGAACTCATACTGGCTAGACCCACTCCACGTGTGCTGGGGACGTAGGAAAGCCTTAAGCCATATAGCTCACCCCTTTCTAGATGTGAGAAACACCACCAACATATTTATACACAGGCCCTCACACATAACACACTCCTCAGACACCCTCAGAGAATTCACACTGACAGAAAAGACTGGGACTACTGAGCTCTAGTCATCCATCCCCAGATCCAAACAGTAGGGAAGTGTGGAGATAATCAGCATTGAGGACCTTCAACCTTGAGTGCCCATTAGTGCTACATTACAGTGCCTACACAAGAGAAATGGAACAAAGGGGGTGGATCTGGGGATAGTCTCTGTCCAAGGATTCAGCATATTCTAAACCAGAGATTTTCAAAGTGGCGAGGAACCCAGCAAATGCCTTTCATATAAAAACCAATTGAACTCAAAATTTGCCTTTATTGCACATTACATTCTTGGGGAGGGGGAGTGCTTATGAATAGTACAAGTTGACTCTAATATTCTCCAAAAAACAATATGGCAGGGCCGGCCCGGTGGCGCACTGCTACAGTGTGCCGCTTGGGAAGCGCGGTGGCGCTCCTGCCGAGGGTTCAGATCCCACATACAGACCAGTTCCCGCTCACTGGCTGAGCGAGGTGTGGGGGCGACACCGAGGATTGTGATCCCAATGCCGGTCCCGGTCCGGTACGGGCGCGACACTGAGGGTTGCAATCCGTTGCCGGTCCCGAAAAAAGACAAAAAGAAAAAAAAAAAAAAAACAATATGGCAGACCTTTCCACAGATGAAAGTGGCATCTTTATGGAATCACCATGGATACTTGACTATCTCGGTACAATGCTTTCTGATTTGTATATAAATTGTTTGATCATTGTATGTGGCTGCCAGTCCCACAGATTTGAATTTTATATGACTAAAAGTATCAGTGTACTATAAACAGATTTTGAAGTAGTTATTCTCTGCATTATTTTGCTGTAAATTAACCTTTGTATGCAATGGGATCCAAAAGCTTTATATGGGAAGACTCCAAATGGAAAGCCACTTCTGTGGAGTCTCACAGACTCTCAGATGGCTTTTGCTGCTCTGTTCTCACTATAAATTTCTCTACAGGGCTCACAGGCATTTGGAACACAGGTGTTGCTGTTTTACAAAAAGGGAGATTTTCTATTTGTTATGCCATCATCTCATGAGCAATGGCTTCATGGTGGATCCTTCTGTTTTGCAAGATCTATCTCTTTTGGGAAATGTAAAAGTTAATCGTCTCTTGAACTGTTTTTTCATTGATTCATCATCCTGCTTAGTAAGCTTTTGCTTTTATACAATTTAACTGGAAGGCCCATAGTACTTCACTGTTCCCTGAATCCACAAATAACAGTCTTCCTGACAGTCACAGCCTTTAAACAGTGACTTGCCACCTTCATTAGAAATCGCATTGGCTGGTTTTGTTCTCAGCCATCAATTACGGTTTTATCAGTCAGTTTGATTTTCCTAATCATAATACTGGGGTATGAGTTACCAGTTAACTTGAAATTTCTCTTTTGGAGGGACCATGTTGCAAATAGTCTTCCAATACTGTTCTTCAGTGCCCTTGTGGAATGTCTTTTTTAGTAATTAACATGTCATTTAAAAGCCACTTAAGAAAGTCAGAATAAATAGTGGAGAGCAGCACTGTCCAATTGAAACAATGCAAGCCACATTGGTAACTCAATATTCTAGTAGTCCCATTTGAAAAGCAAGAAGGAGGGATGGCCGGTTAGCTCACTTGGGAGAGTGTGGTGCTGACAACACCAAGTCAAGAGTTAAAATCCCATTACCGGTCATCCTTAAAAGAAAAAAATGAAAGGAAGAAACAGGTGAAATTAATACTTCCCCTACATATCCCCAAAATTACCGTTTTGACATGTCAGTATAAAAAATTATTAATGAGATGCTTTGCATGCTTTCTGTGTACATCTTTGAAATCCAGTGTGCATTCTACACTTGCAGCACTTCTCAATTATACTGTACCTACATTTCAAGTGCTCAGTCAACACATGTAGCCAGCCGGTAGCTGTATTGGACAAGGGTCAGTAGCCATGGTCCTTCGGTCATCTGTTTTGTCCTCCCTCCCTTTCCCTGTGCTTCTATCCTTGTGTAACTTCTTATCCTCAAGGAAACCAGGTGTGCTCTGAAGATGAGTTTCTTAAAGAAAATGGCATGACAAACTGCTAAATCCATGTAGAAATATGTAATGCTGGTTGTGCAGATTTCAGGCTCTCTAGGATATTATGCTTATCATAGAACATGACAGGAAAGATGTTAAGGCTCTTCTGTTCCAATTCAGTTCAGTGAAAAGGTAACCCAGCCACTTGCTCTTTTGCAGTCCTATGAAAATGCTAGATCAGTGCCATCACCAAGAAACAGTCATGTGAGCTCCTGTCTTCCCACTCGGCCCCTCCTCATTGGACCTCCTGTGATGATACAAATGGAACACAGCAAGGAGTTGGGGACCACAAAGAGGTGCCCGCAGTGTCTCTTCTACCCTAAACCAGGGAAAGAGATGAGATTCCCCTCCCTGATGTGCCACACCAGTGAAGGGAAGTTGCGGGAGTGACCCAAGGTCAGAAAAACCACAAGGGCAAATATACTCCCAACACTAGAGGACCTGGCTTACTTGAACAGTTATGTTTTACTTAAAGGCACAAAAGTAAAAGATCAGCTGGGGAAACTGAAGGGCATGAATGCAGGTTAAACTGAGGAATGAGGGAGTCCTGAATCTAGGTCGGAAAAGGCCACACAGCTTCCATTTGTTCACTGGAACACTTGTGTTGGGAGCCCTGAGACACCATATAAGAAGCGCAGCTACCCTGAAGCCACCATGCTGTGAGGATGCCCCAGCCACAGAGGCTGCGTTGAGGGGCTCCAGTCAGCAGTCCTAGTCTTCAAATCCTCCCTGCCTCGCCAGGCATGTAAGTGAGCAGGTCTTCAGATGACTCCAGCCTCTCAGCTTCCGAGGTACTACAGCCTTTAAGGCCCCAAACATGGTAGAACCTACATAAACCATCTCTTTTTTTGCCCTTTCCAAATTACTGACCCACTGAATCTGTGAGCAAAACAAAACAGTTTCATTATAAGTTCTAAGGTGTTTTTTTAAACAGCAATAGTAACTAATACACTCTTGGAGAGGATCTTTTTTAATATAAATACAATTGGGGGTCGGCCCGGTGGCGCACTGGATAGTGCGCCGCTTGGGAAGCACAGCGGCGCTCCCGTCCGAGGGTTCGGATCCC
>NW_007726875.1:387707-389993 GCF_000696425.1 Galeopterus variegatus | reverse complement strand
AAACAGCAATAGTAACTAATACACTCTTGGAGAGGATCTTTTTTAATATAAATACAATTGGATCACTCCTGCCTCACACCCACCAATGGCTTTCTGCCACTCTTAAAGTGAAGAGAAAATCGTCACCCCCAATAGGCAAGGTCCTGCAGGATCAGGCATCTGCCCCACTTTGGGTTTAGGTCTACCCCACATCTCTGTGTGCCAGCCACACAGACCTTGTTTCTTTTTCTGAACTAGTGTCTCTCACAATGAGATCCATAAGTTTTGTCATCTGAAGCACCAAGGTGCTGACTAAATATAGATTCCTGGGCCCTGTACCAGGACAAGTGAGTTCAAATTTTGGGGGTGGTGAGAGGCTGACTCTTGTATCCTCTGTAGGCTGAGGGTCCCTGCTCCAAACACATGATGAACCACCTTCTTGGCCTGTGGGAAGGCCCTTTCTGCTGCTTTAAGGGACCACTCCCTCCACCTGTCAACTGGTTAATGCCCCCGCATCCTCTCATCTCAGACCGATAAACCCTTCCTCAGGGAACCATTTCCAGAAACTTCACTGCATGCTCCTCTGTAGCATATTTGACAATCGTTATTTGCTTCTTAGTTTAAGGTCTCTTGCTCTCATCAAACTCTCAAGGCAGGGAGCACCTTCTCTGAACCCTTTCTCAGGAAGCCTGAGTAACTCGGCAAAGTAATAATAATAATAATTCCTTATTTACAGGGTTCCTTCCTGGTTCAAGCTGGTCATGGCATCACCATCCCTCTGGTGAGTGGCTCAGGGATTCAGGCTGCAGCCAATCAGAGCAAGGCATTCCCTTAGTGACTGTGGTGTCCGGTAGTGTGGCTTAGAGTTAGTTCACTTAGACCAAGAAGAATTTCTCACTCCTTGGCAAAGGAGACCTGTCTTCCTCTGGATGTGAAGGAGGAAACACACTGCCTGCCATCTTACAAGTATGAGGGGAACCATCCTGAGGAGAAAGTCAACTGAGAAAAGACAGCAATGCCCAGAGTTTGCTAGAATTCAAGCAGTGGCCCCAACCCTGGACCTCAATCCTTCTGGTCCTACTGTCATGGGAAATATCCTGGGGGTGTCTGCAATTTTGAGTTGTATTTCTGGTGAGTGGCAGCCAAAAACATGCATGTTGGGTAGAAGAATCATGAGAATTAACCAATCTTTGGCTTCGCATTGTGTTTCTGATAAAATCAGGAAAGCTGGGGCCTTTGGAAGTTTCGTGGAAACACCATTGGCAGGACTGACAATGTGTAGTGGTCACTCTCCCTCCTGAGCTTAAGGTTACATTGTATAAAAGGGAGATTCTTTTACCCAGCAACTACTAATTGAGCACCAACTATAGGTCAGGAACAATTCAAGACTCTGGGATACACCAGGCAATCAAATGGACAAAACTCCTGGCCTCAGGAGCTTATATTTCGGTGGGAGAGATGGAAAATAAAGAAAATAAATGAGTATGTTATAGGTACATTACACAAGAAGTGTTAAAAGAAAAAAAAAGATCAAGGAAGGGAAATTCCAAGTCCCTAGACTTTTCAGCTACGTGAGCCAACAAATCCCTTTTTTGGCTTAGCTCCACTGCAAGTACAGTAACAGAAAATTCAACCCAATTAAAGAAACATAGCTGATAAATTAATTACTTGCTCCTCAGGGTGCAGTGATGATTAAATGAGCTCACAGATTCCCAAAGCATGCTGCAAAGTATAAAGTGAATGTAAAACACCCATTTATTTGCATCACTCTATAAAACCATCATCCCCATTAGGTTCCTAAAAAGAGACTTTCTTAAGACAGCCTATGCATTCTAATACACAAGTACTTTATGTATCAGCACACAGAAATATATATTTCTATATCTTACATATTCACATATAAAGAGGTTAAAGCTTTTACCTGCCTTTAGGAGAGGCCAATAGTGAAGCCATCAAACCATTGTTCCCTCTAGCCCACATCTGAACTCAGTGAATCAGATTTCTGCTGGGAGGCCTTCCTGCCTTCTAAAGTGGCTCTAGGCATTTCTGCTGACCCCATGCCATTTTTGTTTCAGGAGAGTGAGGGCTTTAAGGGAAGGCCCTAGGCTTTCCTGTCAAAATAGGATTAATTTATTTATTCTTCCCTTTGAGCCCAGAGTAAACAAGTTTGAACTGCACAGAAAATGCCCCTGGCCTCACTGGGTTGCAAGGTAGTGGGCAAGACAGACAATTAGGTTACCAGGAAATAAACAAGGTAAATCAGAGCAGAGATACTGCGACAAAGTGAAGATTGGCCAGGGATAATAA
>NW_007726875.1:372118-386369 GCF_000696425.1 Galeopterus variegatus | reverse complement strand
ATGGACCCCTTCCAAGATCAAGCTCCTAATTTTGTCATTCTGAATTCTTCCTGAAGAGAGCACCCTCAGTTGTGTGAGCTTCATGCCCATTGAATCTGGACTGACCCCTGGTTCCACCAACCACATTCCCAGAGATTTCTGCATGGATATGGGGAAGACAGAGCCCAGCACTTGCAAGGGCAGTGCATTTCCAACTTTGGTGTGAATGAAAAACAACTGAAGGTAAGGGTGTTAAACCTGAGACCCTGCTTTGGTCCATCTGAGCTGTGTTCGGTAAGCTGCACATCAAGGCACTGGGTGATTCTGAAACAGGGACCTGGATGCATTACATGAAAATCATGCCCAAGCCTCCCAAAGTCGTTCCTCTGTAGAAGCCCACAAGTTTGGCCCTGTCCCAGGAGCCTCTCAGGGGTGAGGAAAAAGCTCAGTCCCTGACTATTCCTTGGAATCAGGGTGGGCAGAATGGAGGATCTGCCTTTCTCCACATCAGAAACATACCAGTCCATCTTGTTATGCCATCTGCCTGAGTGAAGAGAGTCCACGGTGTCTCCCTGCAGCCCACCAGACCACTCACTCATTTGTTCACTTAAGATACCCAAGACTTGGGCCGGCCTGGTGGCGCACTGGAGAGTGCGCCGCTTGGGAGCGCGGTGGCGCTCCCGCTNAAATGCCCCTGGCCTCACTGGGTTGCAAGGTAGTGGGCAAGACAGACAATTAGGTTACCAGAAAATAAACAAGGTAAATCAGAGCAGAGATACTGCGACAAAGTGAAGATTGGCCAGGGATAATAACTCAAGCATTATTGTATGTGGTGGATGAGGAGAGGAGGGCAAACCTCCCTGAAAAGTCTGACAGAACCACAGCATGGAAAGGTCCGAGAGAACTCCCCAGTCCTAAGGGCCTTGGTGTGGAGCTGGGGAGATTTACTTGTCCTAGAGTCTACACTTCCCAGAAGCCACTCTCGCTGGGAGGGTGTCCCTGGCAGCTGCCCCATTGTGTGTGACCAGTCCCTCAGGATCCCGACTCTCAAGAGATCTTTTTATCAGCCAGAGGCTGGAGCTGGAAAGCCAATCGTTTCATTGAGACTTCTGGGAACTGTCCTTTCTACAAACTCAAGTTCTCTTGGGATGAGAGAAGACTGTGCTGGGCCATGTTTTGAGGCTCTGGCTTCATGGATTTGTCACAAAGTTAATGAAGCTGGAACTCTAAGGTCCCTCACTCTCATGGACCCCTTCCAAGATCAAGCTCCTAATTTTGTCATTCTGAATTCTTCCTGAAGAGAGCACCCTCAGTTGTGTGAGCTTCATGCCCATTGAATCTGGACTGACCCCTGGTTCCACCAACCACATTCCCAGAGATTTCTGCATGGATATGGGGAAGACAGAGCCCAGCACTTGCAAGGGCAGTGCATTTCCAACTTTGGTGTGAATGANGTTACCGGTCAGTAAAAAAAAAGACAAAAAGGAAAAAAAAAAAAAAGATACCCAAGACACAATTATAATGAGAATGCTCACAGACTACATACAGATATAGATATCTATCTCCCAAACACATACATACTAAAATCTCATACACAGAAAAATGACTGGATAACATGTACATATACTGAGATGTCAAAAGTAATAGTTCCTATGAAACAGGAGCATGGGAAAAATTCCTTCCCCTCATGTCTGTGTTTTTAACCTTTTCCATAATTGAGAATTCTTTTCAAAATGGTGAAAAATAAACTTTATTATAAAAGCCCTGTAAATAAGGAATTCTCAAGGGAATTCAAAAAGCAAAAATAAATGTCCTCATAATCTCATGTTCCTGCCACAACTACTATTTTCATGTTTACACTTTCTCTGCTAGAATTTGACCACATCCACCATGTTGTACAGTTACAGTAGAATAAATATTTGTGTTTTACTTGAACTAGACTTATTCTACCATGTTGCTTGTCTTCTCAATTATCATTAATGCCTTCTTACTATTCCTTTGAATGGCTCTACCAAAACTTAAGTCATAGTTCCTCTAGAACTGGGTATAACTTCATGTAAATTGGTATCCTAGTCACTTGTGTATATTTTATTTTTAGTATCACACCTAGGTCCACAAAAGATTTGAGCCTTCGTTGTAGCTTTTTGCTTTTACTAATTCCTTAGGAAAAAATTATCATACATGAAATTGAAGGCTCAAGGAACACAAATGCCATAGTGGTTCTTAGTACAATTGGGTTGTTTGCTTTTCAAAACCATTGCACTAGTTGACACTGATTCACAAAATTCTCTTCAACCCAGATAATGGCAGGCATGTATGAGTCCGCTCAGGCTGCCATAACAAAATACCACAGGCTGGGTGGCTTAAACAACAGAAATTTATTTCTCTCTTTGTTCTGGAAGCTGAACAAGATCAAGGTGCCATTGGGGTTGGTTTCTGGTGAGCCCTCTCTTCCTGGCTAGAGACGGCCGCCATCTGCTATGTCCTCTTCCCTATGCACGCACAGAGAGAGCATTCTCCGCTGTCTCTTCCTAAGGACACCAGCTCTATTGGATTAAGGCCCCACCCCTATGACATTTAACCATAATTATCTCCTATGTCCAAATATCATCACATTGGAAACTAGGACTTCAACACAGAACTTTGAGGGAACACAATTCAGTCCATAAAACAGAGGGCATGTAAGCATCTTCCCATTAAAACATATTCCCGTCATGCCAGGTTTATGTGATTTACCTTTCCCTTTGAACACAGCCAATTTCTCACACTCTGTATGAACCAGCCACAAACTCCACTCATTCTCAGTGCCCTCCCAGGGTTTCCCCAGATATCCTATATACTTTTGAGTCCCAGGTCAGTGTTCGTGGTCTGTACACTTTTCCTGGAGAAACTGGGACCACCTTCTTGTGCCTCCCATCGGCTTCCTCTTTCTCAATGGCCTCTGTTGCTGCAACTTTGTGTAGAAGTTGACACACTTGGTTCAGACCTACTGCCCCCAGTGCCTGAGCCAGCCCAGCCTCCCCTGGGGTTAACAAGTGGGAATATCTGGCTCTGTTTCCCTCTAAAATAAATCGTCCATGAGTGCTCCTAAAATAAATCATCCAAGAGTAGTGGTGGTATAGGGGAATAGCAAAAATTCCTGAAATCTTCTATGTTCATTTTTTTTGTTGTAGTTTGGGAAAAGAAATTCTGAAACTATTTTGAAGGCATTTTAGGATTCATTAAATTGGTAAATATTGATTTTTGGGGTACTGGTCTTCTGTGTTGAAGGGACATAAAAATGTGGAATGGGGCCGGCCCTGTGGCGCACTGGAGAGTGCGCTGCTTGGGAGTGTGGCGGCGCTCCCGCCAAGGGTTCGGATCCCATGTGGAGACCGGTTCCCGCTCACTGGCTGAGCGCGGTGCGGGCGCAACACCAAGGGTTGCGATCCCGTTGCTAGTCCCCGGTGCGGGCGCAACACCGAGGGTTGCGATCCCGTTACCGGTCAGTAAAAAAGACAAAAAGGAAAAAAAAATGTGGGATGGAGGGAGTCAGGTTGGAAATGGAGGTTTTGCTGCGTATGTATGTGTATATGCACAGATACATCTTGTGCATGCACCTATGCACATTTATATATGTACATATATTTCACATATGAAATATTATATACATAAGTATGTTTCATAGCTCAGCAGAAGACACCCTATTAGCAATGTACACAGCTAGTTCCCAAGTCTTGGTCTCTAATACCATTGCCCACTAAAAGGAACCAGCTCTTTGGAGAAACAGCTGATTTTAGTCCTGAGGAAGGGTAGAAACACGATGAGTTTGAAACATCTCATTATACCAAAAAGCAAGGAAGTGCTCAAAAAATGGAGGCATGTCGGGCCGGCCCGGTGGCGCACTGCTACAGTGCGCCGCTTGGGAGTGCGGTGGCGCTCCCGCCGAGGGTTCGGATCCCACATACAAACCGGTTCCCGCTCACTGGCTGAGCAAGGTGTGGGAGCAACACCGAGGGTTGCGATCCCGTTGCCGGTCCCGGTCCAGTACGGGCGCGACACTGAGGGTTGCGATCCATTGCCGGACACGAAAAAAGACAAAAAAAAAAAAAAATGGAGGCATGTCAAAAGGACACAGGGACCACCCTGAAAAGACTCCCATTGGCCACATCTGGGACAACTTGAGCACCAAAATAACTAAGCAACAGTTATAATAGCAATAAACTATAAATCATTAACCACTGAAAAAACCAGAAATCCATGAGTCCATTCCAATTATAAAGATAAATAAATGAGAAGAGGGTGCCAGTTGGCAGTGGAATGGAGGGCCAGCCCATAAATGTGGAAAGAGGGCTACTGCTGGAAAGTCATCACTTTGTAACCATCATGGTAAAGACTGATTTAGGCAAGAATCATCAATGAAGGCTAAATATGAGGGAGGGCAGGATTTTGATAAGGAGCAGGGTATTTGCATGATCTTAAAGCATCTTCCCACAGATTGCTTATTAGATAAAAAGGAAAAAAAAAATAAAGTGGAGAAATTGAACACTTTGACCCAGTGAGCAACGGAAGCATCACAAACAGGACTGTGGACTTCACACAGCCCAGATGCAGGAGCGTATACAGAAATCCTGGGCAAGTGGGGTAAAATGTTGATAATAGGTAGGTCTTGGTGAGATGTGTACAAATGTTCTTTGTACTATTTTTATTATTTCTGTGCCTTTTGTATGAGTTTGAAATTATTTCCAAATAAAGTTTTTAAAGTAATATAAACAAAAAAAGGCACAGGCATCTAGCTGTGCACTGAGACATGAGATGAGAAACTGAAGAGACGAGATGCCAGGCTTCATAATAAACAACTCATCCATGGCCCAAGAGCTAAGAGTGGGATGTGTCATAGGGGGAGATCTCCCTGTGGCAGCAGAAGGTGAACTCATGGGTTAGGCCAGGAATGAGAGTTGAAAGGACACAATTAGACTTGGGGGAGGGGGTAGTCAGGCTAAGAGGGGAACTGAGTTCAGTAACCATGGCAGAGACAGGCACCCAGATAGACAATTCCCAGCCCCTTGCAAGTGACTGGGGCCACAGGATCATTTCTCTCCAGTGATATGTGAGTGGCAGCGATGTATATCATCTCCCAAGTGAATGATGTGTCTTCCCCAAGAGTTCCAAAGGGTCCAGTGGAGAGTGGAGCTACAATAGGGATGGAGACAGGATCCCCAAATCACTGCATGGAGCAGAGTGAACCTCCCACCCACACACAAACAAGCAGCTGCAACAACAACCACAAGACAATGAACTATCATGTGAGTGAAGAAATAAATCTTTATTATGTTAAGCTTCTGTGATTTGGGGGCCATTACAACAGATTGCCTGCTCAAACACAGTGACAGAAAGAGGCACCAGCTTCTGTATCTACAGGGAGCAATTAAATTTAAGCTCAGGCAATGGAAACAATGCTATAATCTGAGATTAAATGCAAAAAGCAAAAGATCACCCAGTGTAGCCCAAAGAGTTTAGTTCTCTTTGCTCTGGCAGACACAATGATCTCCTTGTCAACCTTTATTAGTGTTTTCAACCTATTTTGATCACAACCCCCCAGTAAGAAATACATTTTACATTGCAAGCAGTTCTCATATTTAGATATATGACTAAAAAGTTTCACAAAACAATATTTGCCTTTACTACATGATGCATTTGACCTATTTTATTCTACTTCATTGCTTTGTAATACCCACTAATTTGATTTCACAATTCACTAATGGGCTGGGACCCACAGTCTGAAAAGCCTGCATTATTAGGCTCCAGGTGATTTTGCCATCTTTATGTAAGCCACTCCATACAGGTAAAGACATGTGAGTTACACAAGGAAACAGTTTCCGCTTTTCGGGATTCAGAAGTGAACTTGACATCACACATTTACAAAAAGACCAAAACAGCTAGCAAGATTTCTGCTTGAACAACCCTGGGGAGCTCAAACAGGAGGAACTGAAGCAAGGATGACTTCAAGAAAGATCACACACCTTAAGGCAACTCTACACGTTGCACAATGTCAAACAATCTAGCATGTGGGTGGTGCTAAGATGGCTGCAGAAGCAAGCGGAGTCTTTCACATCCAGCGGCTTACACTCAGGGGGTGTACACAAGGAGGTGAGGGCTTCCTGTGGGCCTGTCCCGGCTCTAAGTGCTTTAGCCACACTAGCTCATTTAGAACATAAGCTGACTTATGTCCACACAGAAACCAACAGGAAGCCACCACGCAAGGGTTTTTAGGGAGTCTGACATATTGCTTGGGACTCCCAGCCAGGCAAGGCAGTCCCTCTCATGAGACACTTACAGCACAGTGGTTCACCCCTGTGCCTCAGGCTGCACAGGAAACACATCACTTTCCACACACTCTGGGAGCCCACCCATCCTCCCACTAATGTGGGTGTCACGTGTGCCAGGGTGGGGGCCCAAGGCCCCCCCCAACACATAGCCTTTCTCCTTCTCATGGGTCTTCTGGTGCTCGGCCAGAGCCAGGCTGAAGTTGAAGGTTTTCCAGCAGCCCTGGCATGCATAGCGCTTCCTGCCGCTGTGGCCTCTGTGATGTTCCATGAGGTGTGAGAGCCATGCGAAGGCCTCCCCACACTCACTGCAGGTGTAGGGCTTCCCTCGGGATGCTCCTGGCACAGCGGCCACAGGGCAGCCGGCAGCAGAGGTACCCGGGTCCTGCCCAGCCAGGAACCCTGCACCATGGCCCGCTGCACCAGGCTCCTTCCTCCCGTGGCGGGGCTGGCAGATGCTCCGGCTAGAGACACACTCAAGGCCCTGTCCACCCCCATCCTCTGGGTAGGGCCTCTTGGTTCCAAGGCCTGGCAGCGGGGTGGTCTGGGCTGGCTTCTGGATGACTGACTGTCTCTGAGCCATGGTGACAGGGCTCAACTCCCTGTCTTGAGGATCCAGAACCTCCCAAGGCTGCTCTTCCTCCTCCTGGATGGTGCCCGATGAGGGGTTGATAGGAGTGCCCCCTGTGAGACTCTCCATCAGCGTCTCACGCATGGACGCTTCCTCACCCATGCTCCCTGTGCTTTCCTGCCACCTCCCGCCACCTGAAACAAGGCCAGAATGTGAGCAGTCCCAACTCCCAGGGTTCAGAGACGGAAACTGCCAAATGGGTGGGAGGGCCTATAAAAAGAGTATGTGAGGCCCCCAAAGCCCAGCAAAGGGAAAAGCACTTGGCATGCACAGCCTCAGTCAGCCTTCTGACAACCTCAGGGCAGTGGACTTGATGAGCAAGACCACATAGCTGCCCAAGGCAGTGTCATGCCTTGCTGGTCTCACAAGCCTGCCTCCTGTCCCCCTGTCTGTCTTCCCTTCTTCACAGCCCCTGAACGTCAGCTGAACTCATGGCTGCCTGGAGAAAGCCTGTTACTCCCAGCCTGCCCCTCAGCTGAAGTGGCCACGTGCCTACATTCTCACCAGTGGGCATCAGCAGAAGACTGGGGAGGGGCCTCCTCCCTGCTGCTGTGGGCGTGAGACCTGGAACAGCCATCATGGACTGAGGTGACTCTGGTAATAGAGGCCACACAGACAGGGTTGAAAGAGGAAGGGAGCCCAGGCTGCCACCAGGAAGGACCAAGAGCTCTTGTGTGGCCCGGAGTAAACTACATCCCTCAGGAATCCTACCCTTGGGTGGTCTCCCCTCCCACACACACACTGGCTTGGCCATGTGACCTGCATTAGCTTGCATGATGCAAGCAGAGGCTTGGTAATGCTCACCCTCCTAGAACACTTTCTCTCAGAACACAGATGCCATACTGTGAGGAAGCCCAACCAACTTGAGGAGGTAACATGAAGGAGAACCCAGGTCAACAGCCCCAGCTAAGCCCCCTGTCAGGAGCACCCACTGCCAGCCATGGGAGGGAGGTCATCTGGGACAAACCAGCCTTGGTCAAGCCTCTAAGTGAGTGCACTATGTGCACAGCCCTAGCAGCCACCAAATGGAGCAGAACGGCCACCCAGCTGAACCCAATCAACCCACATGATCATAGTCATTGACAACACTGTAATTTTAGGTGACTGAGTTTTGGGATGGTTTGTTACAAAGCCAGAGATTATTAAAATAACTGGATTCCTGCCTCCTGCTCTGACATGGTGGGTGGGAAAATGAGTAAAGTCAAAGTTGAAGTCTTGGCTGAAGCCAGTGGAGCTGTGAGGAGGCCCTGTCAGCCTCTGAGAGAAAGGCACCCTGCCCACCCCAGCCCCTAATCACCTCTCTCTAACCCAACCTCACCTGAGAGGCTGCCTCCTGGCGAGTCTCTTTCCACCAACCGAAGTTCCTCTGTGTCCAGCCTGGAGGCAAAATCAGGCTGGGAAAGCTGATACCCTGAGTGAGGTTAAAAAACCAAAAATCTAAAAGAGGCGTTGAAACAGAAAGCAGCTGACAGGCCTCATGTCCTGTGGGCTGGCCAGGGTCAGGGCTGTAGCCTGTCTTTTTCTCTGCACCAGCATCCCCACCAAAGCAGCCTCCCTGTCAGAGCCCCTGGAAAGCTGAGCCCCTGAAAGAAGAGGGTCTGCCTGGGCAAGGCTGAACAGGCCGGTGGGGCAGAGAACAGGCAAAGTTAAAGATACGGGAACATAAAATTAAAACTACAAAGGGCTCAGGAGTCTGTGTTTGGGCCTTCCTACAAAGGAGCGTTTCTGGGGCAAGAACATCTACAAAAGAAGTAAGACTGCTCGCCAGGCCACGGGGCCAATAGGCCCCAACCCTGCACTAAGGAGGGGAATGTTGGTGCCTTGGGGCCACAAGGCTTTTCCAAATTCAGAGGCTTCAGGTCCTACAGGCAGGAGCTGCAAACTGAAAGCCCAAGGGCAGGACTCAAATGTGTAGACCAGGAAGGGTGGGGACCTCAGCAAATGAGTTCAAGTTCAAAACACACTCAAGTTCAAATTCATTTACCACTGTGTCCCAACCAAAGCCCGGAGGGGAAGGGTCAGAATCCCCCATGACAACAGTTTTAGAAAAGGATGGAGGGTGGAGTGCGAGCCCGTGGAAGGCGGGTCTCACCCAACAGGAGCAGCTTCCTGTAGCTCTTCAAGTTCTCCTCGGCAGGGTCCAGGTGGCCCCACTCCCCCATGGGTCGAGGCTCCTCTGGAAACGACCTTAGCTTCTGAAATGGCAGTGTAGCCCCAGCTGAGGCCTCCTGCCCATGCAGGAGGATGAACCCACAGCCCTGTAACCACAGTAGGCACACTGGGCGCCAGTACCAGCCCAGGAGCTCCAACCCACCACACCTTGCATGGATGCAAGCCTCTCGTGGGTTCCATCCTTGGGTTACCGCCAGGGCAGGTATCTCAGCCTCAGCACTATGGACATCTGGGGCCGATTATCCCACTCCACGGCAGAGTATTCACAATGGGGGAGGGAGAGATGCCCATAAGCCACGGGGGGACAGACCCTCCTCCTCGGGGACAGGCCCTGTGAGCTACTGGACAAAGTCAGCCCCCAAGGGCCAACAGTGGTCCCCTCGCCCCCCAGAATACCCAAGTAGCCTTTACTCACCTTCGGCTCAACTTTGGCAGGGCTGGCCTCTTCAGTCCTTTCTTCCCCAACATTCCCCTGTTCTGGAAGCACAGGGTTTGGAGCAGGCCAGGCTGGGGAGAAAGAAATGCAGAGCTGAGAAGACAAGTTCTCCGAAGCTGGGCACACTCAAAACAGTCACGGAGATGCTCCTGCTCCCCACACAGACCCCAGGAAAAGTGGAGAGGCCCCAGTGTGCTCATATCATGGCAGGTCTCAAGGCTCAATTCACACGACATCTATTTTCAAGTTACAGAGCAGAGCAGCCAAGAAGAGAACAAAAAGGCGCTCAAGCTCAGTGGTGGCCCCAGAAATGCCAATTCAAGCCACAAAGAAGATATTACTTTTTTTACCCACTAGATTGGTGGAAATCTTAAAAAGCAACAACACACAGTGCTGGCACTGATGTGGGCAAATGGATGCCCTCCTATGTTGGCACTTTATATGCCACAAAACTTTAGGGAAATCACGTGGAAGTTTCTACTGTACATGAAATGTAAAACTCATGTGCCCATTTTCCAGAGGTCCTGAGGAACCCACTTACACAAACTAGAGGCCCTGACAGGCACAGGTGTAAGGACGTATTACTGTAGCCTTGTTCAAAGGGGGCAGAAACCTCATGGCAATAAATTCCAACTTGAAGACAAGCCAGGGCTGAGCATGTGGAGGGTCTGCCCCTTCTGAGCAGCAGGTGCTCAGGCCAAGCACATCATGTTCCTGGGGAGACAACCACAGACCCTCTGCACGTGGTGTGTGATGTGCATAAAGACATGAAGAGACATGCAATGGGACACTCAATTTTATTTTTAGAGGGTACGAGGGGTGAGGAGATTACTTTTTCTTTATATATCAATGCTTTTTCACTATTTGTGATAAGCATGTATGATTTGTTGCACCATCTCTGAAAAGGAATTTAATAAAACATAATACTCCTAAAATTCACGAGAACCTACAGGAGTTAAGTCCCAATTATAGCCTGGACTTCAAGGCCTCCACTACACGGCCTCCCTTTGGCTCGCCTGCTGCCTCCAAAGCGTCATCCTCCTGCGATCTCCCAATCACAGACCCCTGCCCACCACCCCAGCTAAGGCCCAGCCTGAGAGGCTGGTGGGCTGGCTGGTCACTCACGAGTCTCGGGGGGTGCGAGGGCCTCCCCAGGTCCAGGGTTTCTGCTGGGACTCGCTGGCCCACCTTGTAACAGTGGAGGCTCTGCGTGTCTCTCCCACACTCCCTCGCTGAAAGCTGAAGATGACCCAGCAGGGGAACTCAACAGCATCCCTGTGTACAACCGAGGGAACAGTGACCTCAAGAGTTTGGGGCATGTGCTAACAATCACACAGTAAACCACAGGGGTACAAGCACGGACCCAGGTTCTGACCCTGAGCCTGTGGACTCCTGGGCCCCATCACTACCCCCTCAACATACCCAGAATATTTCACCAGTCTTTAAGAGACTGGTCCCTGCCCTTGACTGCCCTCCCTCATTCCTCCTGCTTCCTTACATCTGGAAGATAGGTGTGAGAGAAGAAGCCCAAGCAGCTGTCCTGGCCCATAAGACAACCCTGTGCCCAAGCAACTTGGGGCTGCTCATCTTTGTGCCTGTCACACATGGGAGAACTAAGTGCTCTCGGGTAAACCAAGGCTGAGGTTGGGCTCTATGCTAAGGATTCCAGTCCTTCCAGGACCACCCTCTCCCCCGTTTCCTCTAAGGCATGCTTTCTTCTAGGACAGCAGCCTCACCTGGCTCCTCCAGGACCTCAGCAAGGCCCTCCACCAGGGAGGCCGCCTTCTTGCAGCTCTCGGGATACTGTGCCACCACCCACGGCCGGACCTTGTCAGGCAAGATGCCCAGGAACTGCTCCAGCACCAGCAGCTCCAGCATCTGTTCCTTGGAACGTGCCTCAGGCCTCAGCCACTGGCGACACAGCTCGTGGAGCCGGGCCAGGGTCTGGTGGGGTCCAGCAGTCTCCTGGTAGACAAATTCCCGGAAGCGCAAGCGGGAGAACTCAAGGTCGGCGGGGGACCTCCTAGGCGTGGTCTCAGGTTCCTCCTGCTGGACTCTGGCAGCTGGAATGGGCAGTTCTTGAGGGACCAGGGAGCTCCTGGGGGAGGCAAACGCCTTCTCCAAAGGCAGCATCTTTCCAAACCTACACCCAAAAATGTGACTGTGTCAAGCCAGGGATAAGGTGGCTCCAAGGGAGAGACGCCAAGGATGACAGGATGCCCAGAGGAGCTCGGCCAGTGCCAGGACTCAAGGATCTGCAAAGGACATGGAGATAGAGATGCACATAGGGTGAGATGCAGACCATGGGGACACCAGGAGACCAAAGCCAGGGTCTCTGAACTCAACTGTGCACCCACCACATCCAGAGCTCATGCAGAATTATTTCCAAGCAATTGCTTATTAAATATCAATAGAACGCCAATTTTGTACTTGTATAGATAAAAATTAACATAAAAGTGAGAGGGGCTACTCATTTTATCAGACTGGTATTACCAGAATTAAAAAAAAAGATCAGCCATAGATAGGATGAAAAAGCAAAATTACAGGACAATCTCAGTTATAAATCCAGATGTGAAAACCTTAAAATCAGCAAACTCATTGCAACCATGCATGGTTATATACATGATGTAGGTAATACCATACCAGATTTGGGTTTATCCCAGAAATGCAAGGTCTGTTAATCTATTACAGAGACTTTAATTCCTAATAACATAGAGGGGGGCTAGGTGTCAGGATTGCTCCTCTCATGAAAACAACTAAAAATCTGAAATAAAAAATATATGTATATTTGCAAAAAATGTAGGAAGTACGTAGCCCACTCTGGAGATTGGTGGAAATGGCATAGACCTGCAGACCTGGACTGACCCATCTACAGAACCAGGTAGGAGGCATAAGAAGTCAGCCAGGAGTGCGGGACAACAGAGGGTGGAGGAGACTGCAGCAAATCAGAGTTCAGGTCCTGGTCAACCCTCCCCCCACCCCAGCTAAATCCCCATGTACAGGAGGGCAGCTGCATCATTCAAGAGAAGCCAGAATTCAATTCAAGGAGCTTAGGTGAAATCTCTTGATTGGAACTGCTGGCAAACAATGAGCTAGGTACACAACAGAACCCAGCAAGGTATAGCTGACTGGGCCTCCAGCTGGCCTTGAGCCTACAATGTTCTCACTAGCTATGAACACACAGCTGCAACCAGCTCCTCCCAGGACCCCCCTGGGTTTGAAGATTTATTAGAGGGGCAGAGGGGGGCAACTTCCCAGACACGGCCACAAGAAACAGACAGAAAGCTACACACAAACCCAATGCAAGCACAGAAACAAACCACGTTTGAGAAATTCAAGAAAATCTGTATGTGACCACAGCTGCAGTGAGAACTTTTCTTCTGCAATCCCACTTCTACAGAGCAAAGTGCAAAATGAACCGATATGGGACCAGCATTCCTGACCTCTTCCTGGGTAAAGTCAGGGCCTGCTCTGACATTTCTCCACCAGGACATGGGGCACAGGGAATTTGTGGCTGTTGGGTGGGAGTGTTTGATTCCGCTGATAAGAAATGTCCAGAACAGGCAAATCCATAAAGACAGAAAGATCAGTGATTGCTGGGGACTGGGGGTGGGGGTTTACAGAGAATGACTACTAACGGGCACAGGATTTCTTTTGGGGTGATGAAAATGTTCTAAGATTATCTGTTGTAATGGTTGCACAAATAAAAATCAATAAATTGTCCACATTAAACAGGTAAACTTTATGGTATATAAATTGCATCTTAATTAAGCTGTTTTAAAAAAAGAAAAGAAAAAGGTTGTCAGAGGCTCAGCTGTCAATTTCTCCTCTCCCTCTGTTGCTACTACAGTAGGGTTTAGAAGTAACTGTGGAACTCTAAATGCTGTCAAAAGACATTCTATCAGGGCTCCACTTTTCTCAAAGAATAAAGATTTATGTCATGCCACTGCCAACACTGCCACCACCACCACCACCACCTCCATCACAACCACCACCACCACCATCTTTACCACTACTACCACCACCACCACCACTATCACCTCCAATCTCAACCGTCACCATCTCCATCATCACCATTTCCCCCATTCACCCTTCCTCTTCTATTACCTTCTACAGGTCTGGGCTCTGCAGTGTCTCCTCGGGAGAAATTTCCCCCATACTCCCTGCATGTCACCACACACACACACACCTTTTGAATATCTGTCTTTTACCTGCTTACTGACTGCCTCCCCCTCTGGAATGTGAGCCCTAGAACAGCAGGTTTCTCCAGGCAGGTCCTCGGGCCTGGGCAATGCCTGGCTCAGTATGTGTTGATTGCATAAGCTGTTTTTTTTTAAGTTTTACTTCTTAAAATACATTGTACTTGATTTTCATGCCCCTTTACCCATTCCTCTCCACCCCCGCCCCTCCCCACTGCATAAGTTGCTTTTACAGTGTAGTTCTCTGCTGAAAGGCATTCTGTCTGCACCTAATTTTTTTTTTTTTTTCCCCTTTTGGTTATTATGGACCCTCATATGTCCATCTATCTGGGGTCAAATTTGTGATTTTAATAAAAGATATTTATTTTGGCTTCAAATTTGTGATATTTGTATATGAAGTACAAATACCCCTTTTGGTTATTATGGACCCTCATATGTCCATCTATCTGGGATCAAATTTGTGATTTTTTTTAATAAAAGATATTTATTTTGGCTTCAAATTTGTGATATTTGTATATGAAGTACAAAT
>NW_007726875.1:369794-371817 GCF_000696425.1 Galeopterus variegatus | reverse complement strand
ACACCTTTTGAATATCTGTCTTTTACCTGCTTACTGACTGCCTCCCCCTCTGGAATGTGAGCCCTAGAACAGCAGGTTTCTCCAGGCAGGTCCTCGGGCCTGGGCAATGCCTGGCTCAGTATGTGTTGATTGCATAAGCTGTTTTTTTTTAAGTTTTACTTCTTAAAATACATTGTACTTGATTTTCATGCCCCTTTACCCATTCCTCTCCACCCCTGCCCCTCCCCACTGCATAAGTTGCTTTTACAGTGTAGTTCTCTGCTGAAAGGCATTCTGTCTGCACCTAATTTTTTTTTTTTTTCCCCTTTTGGTTATTATGGACCCTCATATGTCCATCTATCTGGGATCAAATTTGTGATTTTTTTTAATAAAAGATATTTATTTTGGCTTCAAATTTGTGATATTTGTATATGAAGTACAAATAGAGAAGAAGGATACCTGGAACACAGGGCACCCCCTTCCTCATGCCCCTCCCCCTGCCCCCCCAGCACCGAGGACCCTTAGACCACAACATCTGCCCACTGCATGTCTGAGCACTTTCTCATGATTTCTTCATTACAGATCTGTCTGGCTCCATCTTGCCAATGTCCTTGTCTGTGGTTCATCTTTTCACTTCATGCTGTCTTTTGGTCACACATAATGCTCTAATGTTTCTTGTCAGATTCAACCAGTTTAAAAATGGATTTCTGAGTTCAGAAGCCTGCTAAAAATGAGCTTTCTTCCCTACCTCAGAATTAGAAATGCATCCTTTCATTCACTCTCCCAAGGCAGAGGGTAGCAAATAGAAAAAGAAAGATAGAAAATATTCTAGGCTCTTGAGGTGAGATGGTCTTGGTCAGATGGTCTTTGTAGTGACAAAGCAGTGGGGGCCCTGTGTACAGCAATGAGCCTGGTGTGTTCCCATACAACTTCATTTACTAAAGAAAGGCCGCCACTGGCCACAGGTTGGTTTGCCAACCCCTGTTCCAGACTTTACGTCGACTCATCTGGAGCTTCTCCTGATGTGAGGAGCATCTCTAGCTCCAGCCGGCTGGCACAGCTGCATTTATCTTGCTAGCCACAGGATTCGTGGAGCTTTATGAGGCATTTGGACAGACTCAAGCGTGTGACCTTGGTTTTCTGAGGATATCATGTACATGTTCATCCTACACGGAACCCATCTCCACAAAGGCAACTGTGAACTCACTAACATGGACACACACAGGGCTCACCCTACCAGGCCCTGCTTTATGTCTTCCCTCATCAGAGCCTCATGCGACCCCCAAGCAGTAGGGACCAGGAGCAGCCACGAGCAGCCACAGGTGCAGGTGGGGAAACAGAAGCACAGAGCGGCTGAGTGTTGGGGTAGAACCCCACCTGCAGAGCAGTATAGCCACCCACCCTCCCCACTCTAGGTTGCTCTTAAGCCCTCCCTTCTCACAGCCTCTCACTGGCCCTCCCTATCCCCCTCCCCTTCACTGTGGCCATCACATCTAAATGTCAGGGCCACCTCTGCTTCCTTCCTGGCCCTCAGAGAGCCCTCAAAGCCCCTCTCCTCCTCCTCCAACCTCCCAGCTCTGAGCATGGTAGAGGTGTAGGGATCTGGGTAGAATGAGCATGGGCTCTTGGCCATCGGCCAGGGTGGGATGGGGGGCATGGGACACCCTCCAGCAGGGTCAATGGCCAGCACAGTGGAAGACACGTGTCAGACCCCAGGACAGGCATGGGACGTCTGCCTCTCTATGCCCCTTGCCCTTGGCATTGTAAGGTGTGAGCCTCTTGGGAAAGCTGCCTCAGCTTCCCCTCCCTCCATTCAATTGCAGAGAATAGCACAGACTTCCGTGGGGGTGGGGTCTCCTGAGAAAGATACCTTCTTTACAATCAAAGCGTCTTTCTTCCTTATTGCTCCCGATGCCTGAGATTTACTGTCTCCATTCCTAAGGCAACCTTGGTGGTAAGAACCAGGAGGAGGGGGCCGGCCTGGTGGCGCACTGCTACAGTGCGCCGCTTGGAAAGCGTGGCAGCGCTCCCGCCGAGGGTTCGG
>NW_007726875.1:343974-368726 GCF_000696425.1 Galeopterus variegatus | reverse complement strand
GGGAAGTGTGGCAGCGCTCCCGCCGAGGGTTCGGATCCCACATACAGACCGGTTCCCGCTCACTGGCTGAGTGAGGCGCGGGAGCAACACCGAGGGCTGCGATCCCGTTGCCGGTCCCAGTCCGGTACGGGGGCGACACTGAGGGTTGCGATCCATTGCCGGACACGGAAAAAGAGAAAAAAAAAAAGAACCAGGAGGAGGAGGAAGCCATCCAAGAGTCTCCAGAAACCTCCAGTCCTGAGTGTGCCTTGCTTGCCTCCCTCGGTCCCATCCCTGGTCACACTGCTCCAAGGACTTTTCCATTAGGCAGAGGAACCAGGCAGGCCCACCTCCACCTCAGTGTTGTCCAGGATTTGTTTTGGATAGCATTTTCCTGGGACCCAGCCCCCCCACCCTGGCTTCAGCAGATGGAGCAGTGTGAAGGCATCCTGAGTTGTTCCTGTGAACTTCGCCCTTTTGGGGCCTGGGATGCAGGAGCTGAGGCAAAGAAGCCACAGTGGGTGGGTGGGTGGCTGGCTGGTTGGCTGTGTTGAGGGGTCCCAAGTCTCGTGGGCCTCTGGAGCACTGGAGAAAATCCCCTTCATCCTGTGCTAAGCAGAGACTACTCTGGCCCCCCACTATCCCAGCCCTGACCTCAAGTGATCCCTCATATCTGCTCCAGTCCCTCCTGCCTGCTCCAGGACACCTAACCTCCTAAGGGACCTTTACTACCAGCTCTCCATCTGCCCCCCACCCCCACCTGCCCAGCCATGCCAATGACCCCAAACTCCTCAGGGCCTTGTAAACAAAATGCCACTGACAACTTTTTCCAAACATCACAGTCACAGGCCCAAGGATCCAACCACGGACAAACACTGGGTCTGGGGTGGGAGGTTGATGGGTCGCAGGATATTCACATGGTCTCCCCTGGCCTCATCTACAGATTATTCATTATAAAAGGTAAAAGGTACATTTAAAAGAATGAAAAAATGTGGAACAGAAGTCATCGTTAACATCTCAGTGGCTTTCCGTGGTCCCTTCCAAGAACACACACTCCCAATCCACTCACAGGACAGACAGAACAAAGAGTCATCTGTATAACTGACCTGGGTTCCCCCAATGCTTCAAGGTCAGAAATAACAAGGAATTCACAGACCCAAAGATCATGCAGAGAAACAGGAACTTAATGCAACATGTAGTCCTGTTCTGGCTCCACAGCACGAAAAGAAAACTTGTACAGGACATCCTTGGAATGGGGGGTGGGGGGGAACACGGCGGGGGTGAAGATAGACAAGGGACCAGATCGTGGTGTGGAACAGAGGATGGTGTAACTGTCCAACTTAGCCTCTAAGGAGTCAGCTAAGATACGGGTATATATATCAGAAAGTGGGGTCGAAGGGGAGAGAGGGAAGAGGGAGAAAAGGAGAGAAGGGGGAAGGAGGGAGAAGAAAAGGGAGAGGAGAGAGATGAGAAGAAAGAAAGAAGAGAGGAGACAGTGGGGGGAGGGAAAGAGAGAAAGAAGGGAGGATTAGGTGAAGAAAGGAGGGGGAGAAGAGGGAGAGAAGGGAGAGGAGTGGGGGGTGGGAGATAGACACCTCTCCCCACACACTCACGGGGGAGTGGAGAGGACAGTTAAAATTTGACACAATACAAAATACTAACAGGTAATCTGGGCAAAGTGTGTGCAGGAGTTCTAAAAACTTTTTTTATAAATTTGAAAACTTTAAAAAAATGTTAAAATAGGGCTGGCCGATTGGCTCAGTTGGTTAGAAAGCGGTACTGATAATACCAAGGTCCAGGGTCTGATCCCTGTACCTGGCCAGCCGCCAAAAAAAAAGTTTAAAAATGTTAATAAACAACGTTAAAAGAAAAAAACCCCACAAACCTCAGTGGTCCCTACTCCTCCTCACCTGCCCCATCCACCAGCACCATCAGAAGCATCAGGGAAGGGCAGCATCAGATGATCTTATCCATCCTCCCCATCCCGCCCCCTCCCCTGTCAAGACAGAGGCCAGGACCCCTCCACTCTTGCCTCTCTCCCATGAAAGGGGTCCCTGGGGCAGAGGCAGGCACCTCTTTCAAACCGAACCCACCTCCAGGCAACTGGGGAGAGGCGGGACATCCCGGAGGAGGGGCAGAGAATCACTACAGGGCTGCCACCAGGCGGCTCAGCTCCGCCCCTTGCTACCCAGCCCCCACCACTTCCCTGCACCGAGGCCTTCTCCAATAGGGGCAACCTCAGCCCTCCCACTCGCGGACAGCCAAAAAGGGGATCTCCCCCACCCCGACCTTCCTCCCCTCTTTCCCTCCTTACTCAGGAGTATCTCAGCCCTTGCCCTCCACATCTCAACCCCCACATTAGCCCCTTCCCTCCCAGGACCTACACTCAGAAACCAGCACTCATTCTCTCCTAATTCCCGCCCCCTCAGCCGGCAGTAGGGGTCCCCTCTACCTTAACCCAACCCGGACACCCAAAAGGAGCTCTGGCCCCTCACCCACCCTCAGCTTTGCCCCTTCCCCCACCACACACCACCCGAAGGGCTCCTAGACCCTCCCCCTTCCAGACCCCAACCCAAGGGGATCGAAACCCTGGGGCACGTTGGTCCATCCCCCACTACACTCCCACCTAAGTGGCCCCCGGCCCATCCCACACCACACTCCCACCCGAGGGGATCCCAGACCCTCCCTTCCCCGAGATCAAAATCCTGGGACTACAAGGCCCATCGCCCACCCCCCACTGCACTCCCACCGGAGGCGCCCTCATCCCGTCCCAAGCCCAGTGTCCCTCCCTGCCCCCTTCTCCTCGCCCCCTTCACAACGTATCCCTCCGGGCCCGACCCACCTGCTGCGCAGTTACCCCAGGCCGTCCCGGTAGCCCGGAGCCCAAAGCTGCGCGATGGCGGCCGGTCGGACTGCGCATGCGCGCTGGGACCGCGCCGCGAACTACTCCTCCCAGCATGCTGCGGGCTTGTCCCGGTGGGGTGGGGCGGGGCGAGGCTGCTATGACGGAGCAGACAGCCAATCAAAGGCAGGGTAGCCTCCGGACACCGCCTCACCCACTCTTGCTCTTGCGTCATTTTCGACGCCATAGCAACGCGGCAAACAAACGGATTAAATATACGCCCTTGACAACCAGAGAGACCATGTACCCGGAGAGACAAAGACGGGGAGACGGACAGAGACGGGAGTAGACAGAGACATAGAGGCAAAAAGACGCAGTCTGGGAGTGGCAGAAACGTGAAGACCCAGAGACGTACACGCGCAGAGAAAGAGACAGACAACACAGACACAGACAACACTCTGGCGAGATACACGGAGACAGAAAAGGAAAGGAAAAGAGACAAGGAGGAACCAACAGACACAGAGAAAAGGGAGAAAGACCTAAAGAAGGGGAAATCCAGAGACTCGGAAATAGAGACAGAAATTGGTGGACACAGTACTGGGGAGACAGAGAGACCCAAAGACGGAGAGAAACTCTGCAATAAGGAAACCCAGAGATGACAGAGACAGTGAGAATCAGAAATAGGGAGACAGAGATGAAGAGACCCAAAGACAGATGTCGAGGCACTGAGACTCAGAGACACTGACTCGCTTAAAAAAAAAAAAAGGACAAAAGGATTCTGCTGATTCTGCTGTTCCAGGAACTAATAGAATTCGAAAACTATCCATGCCGTGGGTCTTCAGGAGCTGCTAAAGTGGACGAAAATGTGAGAGAGGCAGCTGGGGTGAGGGGTGTGCACGTAAGTCCAAAATAGATGTGGCCACTCCAGTAGACAAGGGCTACAAAGTTGCTTCATATTCCAGAGTTTTCTAGACAGCAGAGCTTATGAGAATGTTATTTTGGTCATTTTGTGTGAACTAATATTTTAAATGTATACTTGAACAGTTTATATAATTTATTTTTTATTTACATACAACAACACATACTTTTTGGTATTCAGTTCTATAAATTTTAACTCATATACCACCAACACAATCAGGACAAAGAACAGTTCCATTGCACAAAAACTTCCTCCTGCTGCCCCTTTGTAGTCACATCCTCCCCCACCCATAACCCCTGGCAACCACTGATCAGTAGTTTGTGGCTACCGTTTTGCCTTTACAGAATGTCAGATAAGTGGAATCATACAGTAAATGGCCTTTTGAGATTGGCTTTTTTCACTGAACATAATTCCCTTGATATCCACTGAAGTAATGTGTATCAGTAGTCCACTCCTCTTCATTGCCAAGTAGTATTTTGATGATATACAATAGTTTGTTTAAACATTCATCCGTTGAAGGACATGAGGATTATTTCCAGTATTTTGTTATTACAAATAAAGCTGCTATAAACATTTGTGTACAGATTTTTTTTTTTTTTAAAGATGACAGGTAAGGGGATCTTAACCCTTGACTTGGTGTTGTCAGCACCACGCTCTCCCAAGTGAGCAAACCGGTCATCCCTATATTGGGATCCAAACCCATGGTCTTGGTGTTATCAGCACTACACTCTCCCGAGTGAGCCACGGGCCGGCCCCATTTGTGTACAGATTTTTATGTGAACATTAGTTTTCACTTTTCTAGGATAGATGTCCAAGAGTGTAATTGCTGGGTCATATAGTAGGCACATGCTTAGTGTTGTAAGAAACTGCTATACTCTTTTCCAGAGCAGCTGTACCATTTTACATTCTCACCACCAACGTGTGAATCAATTTCCCCACATTCTTACCAGCACTTGGTGTTATCACTATTTTTTACTTTAGCCATTCTGATAGGTGTAGCGATAGCTCATTGTGGTTTTAATTTGCATTTCCCTAATGGCTAATGATGTTGAGCATACTTTCATGTTTGTTTGCCATCTGTATATCCTCTTCAGTGAAATGTCTTTGCCCATTTTCTTTTTAAAAAACTGTTGAGTTTTGAAAGATCTTTACATATTCTACATATACATTCTTTGTCAGATACATGGTTTGCAAAAATTTTCTCCCACTCTTGAAGCTTGTCTTTTTATTTCTTTAATAGGGTATTCAGTAGAATGAAGGATTTTCATTTAGATAATGGCCAATTTATCAGTCTTTCCTTTTATGGACCATGCTTTTGGTGTGAAGTTTAACAACTCTGCCTAGTCTTAACTCTTGAGGGTTTTCTCCTATTTTTCTAAAAGTTTTATAACTTTACTTTTTACATTTAAGTCAATCACCAATTTTGAGTCAATTTTTGTATAAGACATGTGGTTTATATTGAGGTTCATTTTCCCCTATGGATGTTTGGGTGTCTTTTTTCTCACACCACTTCTGACACCACATGTATGTTTTTTTCCAACACCAACCAATTCTCCAATACTAACTGGGTGTCCAACAATTCAATCCAATTCAGATACTAACTAGCCAGAATTAGCACAGACACCACAGGTCAAAGGTTCAGTCCCACAAGACTGCCCCCATTTCAGACACCAGCCACAGGTTACCCACACTTCTGCTAGGCCAACTACAAATTCTGTTCGACTTCTGGTGAGGACCCTCTTGCTGCATCATAACACAGCAGAGGGTATCACACGGCGGGAGGGCAAGAGCATGCGTGTCAACTCAGGTCTCTCCTCTTCTTATAAAGCCACCAGTTCCATCATGGGGTCCCCACGCTGACAACCTTACCTAATCATTATGACCTTTCAAATGCCCCACTTCCAATCAACATATGAATTGGGGTATTAAGTTTCTAACACATAAAATGTGGGGGACATATTCAAAGTGGACATACCACTATGCTTCCTCCATTGAACAGCTTTTATGCCATCAAAAATCAGTTGGGTGGGCCGGCCCAGTGGCGAGAGTGCGCCACTTGGGAGCGCGGCGGCGCTCCCGCCGAGGGTTCGGATCCCATGTGGAGACCGGTTCCCGCTCACTGGCTGAGCGCGGTGCGGGCGCAACACCGAGGGTTGCAATCCCGTTGCCGGTCCCGGTACGGGCGTGACACCGAGGGTTGTGATCCCGTTACCGGTCAGTAAAAAAGACAAAAAGGAAAAAAAATAAATAAATAAATAAAATAAACCACCTTTTATCCTTTTTGGAAAAGGATAAGATAAATGTTAATCTACACATAAAAGTATTAAAAGAAAGCATTTAAAATACTAATTTGGGAATATCTTTGTGAATCTATTTTTGGGTTCTCTATTCTGTTCCATTGACCTATGTGTCTGCCAATACCACGTTCTCTTGATTGTTTAGCTATATAGTAAGGCTTAACATCGGGTAAAGTTATTCCTTCCACTTTTCTTTCTTTTTCAAAATTGTTTTAGCTATTTTAATTTTTGTGCTTTCCCATATAAACTTTAGAATAAATTTCCTTATGTCTACAAAAAAAAAACCTCACCAGGAGTTAGATGAGAATTGCATTATGCAACTTTTTGTGTCTCTTTCCTGGCTAATTGCGTTGGCTGGGACTTCCGATATGATCTTCAACAGCAGTGGGAAGAGTAGGCATTCTTGTCTTTTTCCACTCAAAGGGGAAAATCGGGCTTTCACCATTATGATGTTAGCTATAGGTTATTAGCACAATGCCCTTTTCAGATTAAGGAAGTTCACTTTTATTCCTAGTTTGCTGGTATTGAATTTTTTTCAAATGCTCTGTTGCGCCTACTGATAAAATCCTGTAGTTTTTGTTCCTTATTCTGTTAATAATGGTGGATTACACCGGCTTTCAAATACTGACCCAGTCTTGCATTCCCAGGGTAAACCCCTTCATCATGTTGCACTATGTTTATATACTGCAGGATTTGATTTGCTGATATTTTTGAGAATATTTGTGTTTACATTCATGAGGGATATCAGTTTATAGTTTTCATGCACTATCTTTGTCCGATTCTAGTAAACAGGTAATGCAGGCTCATAAAATGAGTTGGGAGGCATTTCTTCCTCTTCAATTTTCTGGAAGTGTGGAATTGACATCATTTCTTTCTTAAGTGTTGGGCAGAATTTGCCAACAAAAATATCTTGGGTCTGGAGTTTGTTTTGGGAGAAAAAACCCAATTTCTTCAATATATACAAGTCAATTCAGTTTATCTACTTCTTGAAGAGGGAGTTTTGATAATTTGCATCTTTCCAAGAATTGGGCCATGTTATCTAACTTAGTGAACTTATGTACAAAAACTTAAAATAACGTGTTATGATCTGAATGTTGGTGTTCTCCAAAATTCATACCTTGAAAGTTTAATCCCCAATGCTATAGTATTAAGAAGTGGGACCTTTAGGAGGTAATTTAGTCATGAGGGCTCCACCCTCATGAATGGAATTAGTGCTCTTTTAAGAGTTCTGAGGGAACTTGTTGGCCCCTTCCACCACATGAGGACGCAAGAAGGCACTATCAGACACTGAATGCCAGTGCCTCAATCTTGGACTTCCCAACCTCCAGAACTGTGAGCAATAAATTTCTGTTGTTCATAAAGTATTCAATCTATGGCATTTTTGTTATAGCAACCTGAATGAACTAATCCCTTACCCTTTTAATGTCTGTGAGATCTGTAGTAATATCTTTTTCATTCCTGATGTTGGTAATTTCTGTCTTTTCTCTTTTTTCTTGATCGCACTGGCTAGTTTATCAATTTTACTGATCTTTTCAAAGAAACAGCTTTAGGTTTCTTTGCTTTGTGTTTTTTTCAGTGTATGAAATGAAATGTACAAGTATGTAGAAATATGGAAGAAAATGCCAGGAAAGTCAATTGGAAAAATAGGAAGTGGTTGCCTCTGGTGAGAAGTAGTGGCAGGTGATAGGGAGAAGGGAAGTGGAGCTGCCATTTTTCCTTATAAACTTTTGACATCATTTGACTATTTATACCACATACATGTTAATTACACTTTGACAAAAATTAAAAACACATTATATTGTAAGGTAGAGTACAAAAATTATTTTATTTAAAAATTAATACAAACCCTCAAAACTTATATGTATATATTTGTACAGAAATAATAATAGCAGCAATTCTATAATGTTTGTATAGAACTTTATAGCAGTGCTAGGCACTGTTTTAAGGACTTTACATCTATAACATTTAATCTATAACATTTAATTCTTAAACAGCACCTTTATGAGGTAGTATCATCCCTTATTTATAAGTTGAGAAAACTGAGGCACAAGTTTGGTAACTTGTCCACGGCCCTACAAATATAAAATGGCAGGGGGGATAGCAGTCCAGGTGGTCTGGCCCCAGAGTCCTGTTCCTAACCTCTAGGCTGCATTGCCTCTGCATGAAAGTATATATGAAGGTACATAACTATGTAAGTGCATAGAGGAAATTACAAAAGGTCCACAGAAAGCTATTAGCACAGTTTAGCTTTGGCAAACACATCAGGGTAAAGGCAGAATATAATCTTTTTATTCTATATACTTCTGTATAGTTAAAATTTTCATGTGACTTGTACTATGGAGAGACCTTATACATACTATAAAGCCACTGTTACAAGTAAAGTAATTTGGCAAACACATCACGGTAAAGGCAGAATATAATCTTTTTATTCTATATACTTCTGTATAGTTAAAATTTTTATGTGACTTGTACTATGGAGAGACCTTATACATACTATAAAGCCACTGTTACAAGTAAAGTATGATATCTGACACAGAAACAGAGAAATATATGGAACAAAATCCAGCAACATTAAAATACATACTGGAATGCGAATTCTGATAAAGATGGAACTTTGGCCCATTAGGAAAAATAATAATTGTTCAATAAATTGTTTTGGGACAAATGACTCTATCCATATGGGGGAAAAAAAGTTAGATCCCAGTGCCCTCACTACTTATATCAAAATAAACTCCAGATGGGCCTAGATTTAAATGTACAAAATGAAACCATAATTAAGATTTAAAGAAAACAGGGACACTTTAAAAGTCCATGTATGGGTTTTTGCTTTTGTTTTCATCCAGGAGATATTTTAATTTAAACACTGACATTTGCCATTTTTGAAGGATCCTGTATTTGTCCTTTTCTGTTGCTTATAACAAAATACTCAGTACTGAGTAATCTGTAAGCAAATGAAATTTATTGCTTACAGTTTTGGAAGATGGGAAGTCCAAAGTCTAGGGAACACATCTGGTAAGGGTCTTGGTGGTGGCAACAGTGAACCACGGGTCTCACATGGCAGGAAATGGCAGAGCAGAGAGAGGGATAGTTCCTCATGCACTCTCCTTTTAAAGCCCTCAGAACCACACCCCTGACCAACACTATTAATCCATTCACTAGACATGGTCCTACAATCTAATAACCTCTTCAAGGCTCCATCTTTCAATTACCATATTGGGATTTCCCATCCTCAACATTTACAGTGGGAATTAAGCTTCTGATATATGAACTTTGGGGACACAGTTCAGTCAATCCACAGCAGATCCCTTTAGACAAAAGTACCAAAGAGTTGGCTAAGCCTAGTTGGTTGAGAATTTGGTCTGTGGGTGTCACCTTGTGTCCAGTGAGCAAAGTCAAGTTATAGAGGCAAAGGAGAGATGAGGTTCAAAGGATTCCAGCTCCAGTCTAAATGAGTAAATTAATCCCTACTTCCATGTTGGCAGAACCTGTCAGAGCAATATAAATGGTATTTCCTGCCAAGACAGTGTCTATAGTCTTATATAAGTTTTACACAGACCTAAATAAGACATATAATCCAGATTTTTCTTTTTTGAGTCTGGCTTCTCTATTCTTCCCTGCTGGGCTCTGCTATTTCCCAAACAGTGTCCAGAGCACCCTCCCCAAATCCCAGAATAAGGAGATGAGAAGCACAGAGTGACAGCAGCACAAAGGGTGGCTCCAAAGATATGTCTGAGGTGCAGGAGCAGGTCTGCCCTGTCATGAAGGACTTTTCAGGTCCATGTGTTTCTCCATCCTCCCGACATTCACTTTTTCTCTTTTCTGTATTTGGTATTACATTGCGCTCAATATTCCAGTTCATTAATCTTCTCATTGGCTCAAGGTAATTTAATGTTTAGCTCATACAGTGCATATTAAGTTGGCTTTTTATATACTCAGTCATTTCTTCTTTATTTGGTTCTTTTCCAAATATGGCTTTTCATGATTATAGTTTCCTACTCCTTCCACATTTTGATTTCCTATTGTTCCCACTGTATGTATTTAAACATTTTAAGCATAATTTCAATATCTGATGTTCATGTGACTAATTTCTTCTGACTTCGTATCCTGGTAGCTTATCTCTGTTTGTACTCCATAGTTTATAGTTTGGTTCTCATGCTTGGGAGATATCACATTTGAGGTGTGTACAGTCAGTTTATTTCTATTTATTCCAGTTGTCCTGCAGGAAGTTGGACAAAACCCACATGGATTTGATGTCATTGTGATTAGCCAGTATGTGAAAGGTGCCCTTGCTTCAGAGTTTGATCACTACTCTGAATTGTTTCCTTTATTTAATTTTGTTTCTGGGAAGTACTATCTTCCTTTCACCTTTATTCAGAATTCAATGATTCTTGTAAATTTTTAAGGGTTTGTAGTTGTCTGCATTATAAGTTTTGAAATGTATAGTGTTTTTCCCATAAGCACGAACATCCACAGTGTACATGAGTAGAATATTTCACATAGATATTTTGTGGCAGACAGCATAACCTCATGACAAAATGCAAACTTCTTCATTTGGAACATTTCTCACCCCAAATATACTATATGGTAACAATAACTTGTAGAGGGTGACTATTTTTTTAGTATGCGACATTTTCTTTTTTCTTTTTTTTTTTTTTTTTTGGTCTTTTTTCGTGTCCGGCAATGGACCGCAACCCTCAGTGTCGCACCCGTACCGGACCGGGACTGGCAACGGGATCACAACCCTCGGTGCCGCGCCCGCCCCTCGCTCAGCCAGTGAGCGGGAACCAGTCCGCATGTGGGATCCGAACCCTCAGCGGGAGCGCAATCGCGCTCCCAAGCGGCGCACTGTAGCAGTGCGCCACCGGGCCGGCCCCTAGTATGCGACATTTTATGTAAATGTTTTAAAAGATATATTGCATAGCAGTTGCATACCTGCATATGGCCAGAATTACTATTCTTATATAACACTAAGCTAATACAGATTTATTTACCTGAATTCAGGTCTCTTGGCTCCAACTGCTGTGATTCCCTCTTAGCATGTACCTGACTCTGTAAAAATAATCTGATCTTCAATTTTCCATTTTATTTAAACGTTAATTAAAAGGGCCTTAAATGAAATTTGTATGTAGTTAGATATTACTAGTTGGTTACATATTAATTCATACTTTCTACGGTCATTTCACAGCACTTAGAAAACATGACCTGTTTGGTACCTGCTTTCATGAGGTTAATGATATTTTCAGCCCTAAAACCTTGCCATTTAAAATAATTTTTTCTGGTATTGGAAAATAATGTGTATCCTGTGTTTACTAGTGGAAAATGCCATCCATTTGTCTGTATGTCTAGTTAGTTAAACTTTCTAATAAAGTTATTTAATATTCTTCATGCTCATTTATGTGATGCATACCAAAACATTCTATTCCTACGATGATTTTCATGTCACCTAATATGATTATAAATGTGCCAATCTGTCATTGTCCATGAATCTTTGTGTTATACATTTTAAACTCTTAGGTACTAAGTCTACATGTATAAATAACTTAGGACAGTGACTAATGCATTGTATGAATTAAATAAGTACTTACCACTCTGATCTATCAAACTTCCATTTACTCAACCACTCATTATTCACTATGTTTAATACTTGTTCTTATTAAAATGTATTTTTATGTCCTATCTAAATATTGATAAAAAAAGAAGAGGTAGGCTCAGTATACTGTCAAATGGCATCCTTCACTAATTTCTTTTAGGTTAAATAACTCATTTGGCTCATACAATAAATACGAATATTAAATACAGCAGTTGTAGGCTGGCCAATTAGCTCAGTTGGTTAGAGTGCGGCCTTGTAGCACCAAGGTCAAGGGTGCTGGTCAAGGGTGCGGCTGGTCAACACCAGCCAGCCACCAAAAAATAAAATAATAAAAAAGTATAGTAGTTATAGTCATATTTTCCACTCTACAACAGAGAAAACTGTGGATCATTCACTGACTATATCAAAGCTTAAGTCTCCTACATTATACTTTCTGAACCTTCCATGTCAATTGCCTAGAAAAATCTAGAAACATGGAATACTACAAATTAGAAATAAATACCTTGATAGGCAAAAATTATCAAAGTAAACTCATGAAGAGATAGATATATGGACAGACATATAATAAGTAAAAAGATTAAATTAATTTAAAACAAAAAAGAAATAAAATCCTGAAACCACAATGGGAAAAAAGTGGTAAATTTGGCTACATTAAAAACTTACATGGCAAAAAAAAAAAAAAAAATACCATAACCAAAATAAAGAAACAAATTGTTGGTAAAATATCTGCAGATATATGACTGGCAATGGCTGAATGTCCTTAATACACAAAAAGCGCTTATAAATCAACAAGAAAAATACTACCAAACCAAGAAAAAATAACGGGCTAAGTACACAAATAATAGTCAACCAACTTCCAGAAAAAGCAGTACAAATGGCTTATAATTCTATAAAAAGATGCTCAACTTCCTCTATAAGTAAACAGAACAGAAAGTAAGGCAAGATGCCAGATTTTATGTGCTAGATTGGGAAAGTTTAACAGTCCCGAACATTGACAAAAAGGTAAAAAAAATAGGTATTGCTATTAGAATATTCATCTGTTCAACCTTTTTAGATTATAATTTGGCAATATCTCTCAAACGTTCCAATGCATATACCTTTTGACCCAGCAACTGCACTCCCATGAATTGACCTGAGTATATCCAAGTATGCCTGCATGTGTGAAAAAAGTCACAAAAATGTTACACTGCAGCATTTACAATCTCAAATTCTTGTTTATAATATCAATCTATATGTCTGTTGACAGATCCACATAATTGAATGTTATGAGGCCACTAAAAAAAATGAGGTATACTTACCTGTGTATGCATGAAATGGATTCCAGAACACATTGTAAAGAGGTCAAGGAAGAATACAAAACACTATACCCTATGTGTCCCAAAACAGTACTCCCCTCACCCCCTATTTAAATGTCTCTAGAAGAATAAACAAGAAAACATCAATAACTGCGGTCTCTGAGGAGGGGGCTTCAGGTGAAAAAGACATTCATTTTCCATTCCTACTTTTTAATTCTTTACCACATGCATGGATTACTTTTTCAACTAAAGTAAAAATATTTGGTTCAAAAAAAGAATTACAGAACCCAGACATAGGGACAGATTTAAAGGCTCTCTCAGTTGACAACTGACAAGAACACATCTAAATGGGCCTTACTGATACAGGAGAATCCACTGGCTGTCTATCAGTGCATTTCACAGTGTAAGTGCATCCTAACTTCTGAGGGGCTGAGAAATGCCAACTCTCCACCCCACTTCTGTCTCAGCCATTCCTTCTCTCTATAAGGCCACATGACTCCTGTCTCTGCCCATCTGTTTCATTCTTCTCTTTGCCCATAGTAAAATGTGGAAACAAAGAATGGCAGCCTCAGCCACCAAGTTGACCAGTTCTCACCAGCAGCCACAACTGACTGCTCAGAGTCCTTGAATCCAATTTTACCTCCTAAGGGAGGAGCCTGCATCAGGGGCCTCCAGTTCCACCAGTTGAGGCTAAGGACATAAAGACACAGAACTGGCTGCTCCCTCAGTGCAAGAATCCAACTGAGTCCCTGATAGTGACTCTCCTACCATCAAAATGAACAAGGCAGCCCCCACCGGTACTTGATGGGTGGTAGAAGAGAGAAATGTTCCAAAGACTGGTGGACTGGGTAGACAAAAGCCATTGGCAGTCACTCAGTGATGCGGTGAGATTGGGGAAAGCCTGTAGGAAAAAAAAGGGCTTGCAGGCTTCCAAGAGGCTAGGCAGTCTGTGAAACATTGTAGAACTGATTCCTGGCCACGTGAACCAAAGGGCACACGAGGACAACCTTAACCAAGTGGAACGTCTCACCCTTCATGTGACCCCCATGGAGGCAACATCTCAAGGGAGGGCTAGCTTGACTGGACTGGTTGCTGGGACAGGGCCTTCAATGAGTCGTTGGTGAGTGGAAGGAGCTGTGGCATGGGACAGAAGTCCTTACCAGCTTGAGTCTAGGAGCTTGGGTCCCAAACAGGCCTTTTCCAAACACTGGGGGATGGACATATACCACAATGGAATGAACACTGGGTATCATCTTCCTTCCCACTCCAAGACACGCCATTACTCTAAGACACTTAACACCAAATGGCCAACCCACCAAGACCTCATCTTCTCAGTGCCTGGGACTCCACCTCCACTTGGTAGGCATGTCCCACATCCCAGCTGTCATCACCCTCCTAAAGCACCACCTGGAGCTTCTAGTCCTCTTCACCTCCAGTCCTCCAACTCTGCCCACCTTAAGAGGCCTCCAGTCCACTGGCCTCTGTTTTCTCTTAATCCAACTATGTACACCAAAAGCTTGGAAAGCAATGCCATCCATGACCTACCAGTGATAGGTTCTGACAGTCAAAAAACATTTCAGAAGGCCACTTACTTCCTTTTTCTTTCAGCCTCCTGAGTCAGAGAAGAGTAACATCAACATCATTATTAACAAAAAAGTTAACATCATCATCAGTAATGAAAACATCATCATTAACAACAGTAGGCAGGGGAGCAGGAGCAGCTAATCTGCTATGAATCCTGCCATATCCCACTCTACATACCTCAAGTTAATCTTATGAGGTAGGACTTATCCACATTTTATAAGTGAGGAACTAAGGCACAGACAGGTTAAGTAATTCACCTAAGATCACAGCTACTAAGAGGTAGACTCATGAGTAAAACCCAAGTCTGACTGATGTCAAAAGATGTACTCTCAACTATGGTACTAATACTTGCATGATCCTGTTCCAACGCTTTCATGCAATTTCATGCAATTTTTAAAATTGAGATTGGGCTTCCTGTAGAAGCCTTTTGAGCAGCCAGAGATCTACCATTTAAACAAGCACCTATTAGCTGTCAGGCACATATGTTTTCTTTTATAAATAAAAGGCCCAAAATGCAAATAAAAGGCCCAAAATGCACACATGCATACACACACACACACACACACACACACACACAAAATATTGATCATAAAGATATTTCAATAGAAGCTAGAAGAGAAGCCCCAGGAGGAGAGGGATTTTTCCATTGAAGCAACTTGCTAAAAGACCCTATGCACTCTTCTGCACTCTTTTGCTTCTCTCCTAATTATGAGCACTTTCAATCTTGCAATAAAATCATAACAAGTACAGCTGATACAGGCTACAAGAAAGAAATCAGATAACACTTAATACCCAACAGTGTGGCAGGGACTACAACAAATAGTGGCACAAAAATTTACCATCTTTTGCTTCAACAGTTATGTCAATTGTTATCAGTTCAGCAACATCTTTTCCTTGGGAGTTCTAGTCTTACCTCAAATGAACTAATCCCACTATTCTTTCAATTCCTCCTTCTGATATTATTGTTATTTCATTAAATCCAAGGCACAACTGATGGTAAGATGCATATTTTATGTGTTACTAAGAGAAAAGGCTTGAAATTAAATCAAAACATGTCATTCATTAACCTGATCTCAGATACGTTGAAATGTGAAAAAATTCAGTAAGTCCTCAGGGTTCTGTGTCAGGACTAACTTTCAGATACCCAATCTAGAAATGTGCTAAAAACTTAACTGGATTTGTAATGGGACAAATGTCCTATAAAGGGGCTTTCTCCAGAACTCATTCTTTGATGCACTAGAGTTGTGTTGTCCAGTGTGTAGCCACTAAAAACATGCAGCCACAGAGAATCTGACATGCCACAGGTTTAAATGATATTTAGGGGATGGGGGTAAAAAAAAATATTATTAATATTAATTTCAACTGTTTCTTTTTACTTTTTTTTAAATGTGGCCATTAGAAAATTTGAAATTACATATGTGGCTCACATATTTCTTTTAGACAGAATTACTCTGGAAGATCTCTGACTGGAAGCTTTCATACATTGAGTATATATTTGTCGTCTGCCTCTAGTATAAGTTTTCTTTTTTTTTCCTTTTTGTCTTTTTTCGTGACCGGTAACAGGATCGCAACCCTCGGTGTCGCTCCCGTACCGCGACCGGCAATGGGATTGCAACCCTCGGTGTCCCACCCGCACCGCGCTCAACCAGTGAGCATACCAGTCTCTATATGGGATCCGAACCCTCGGCGGGAGCGCCGCCACACTCCCAAGCTCCGCACTCTACCGAGTGCGCCACCGGGACGGCCCTAGTATAAGTTTTCTTACCACACAAATGTAAGCATAGTCTTAAGGAGTTTTTCCATATTGTTACTCTTATTGGTTAACTCCAAAATGCATTCTTTTTACACTAGAGTTTTGATAAGCCTTCTTTCTGAGACCTCAAATTTAATGTTAACCAAATCTTCTAATGCAAAGAATGGAAAGAGTTTCAGTTTAAATGCTTTCTACATTCATTCCATTCATATATTTTGATTTTTTTTTTTAAGTTTTGAATGAACATCTGCACATAATATTACATCAGAAGGAAACACAGTGAAAAGTCTCCCTCAGGCCCTGGTCCCCTCTCTCAACTATGTCAGCAACATTCAAAAGGTTTCATTGTGATGTGTAACAGTCTCATGTTTAGTAAAGATTAAACAATCCCTGAAGGTTTTAACATATTTGTTATATTTCTAGGGTTTCTCTCCAGTAAGTTCAGCAATGTGGCAGAAGAATTTTTCTGACTTGTCATAGACAATGTCTCAACAGTTTCTGTTCCAAGGAGTAAGGGATTAATTGCATTATTTTCTAACAGGTGCTCTTCAATATGAAGTCTCTGACACCAAGTTAGTAAAGAGAACCATACAATCTCTGTCATCCACATTCACTGAATCCCCACAGGTGTCACTCCAATGCGCTTAAAACTGCTGTCTAATAAGAGCATAGTTGCTGTGGAAACCTTTCCCACACTGGAAACACTGATAAGAGGTCTCATGTATCTTTTGGTGCTTGGTCAGACATGTACTATCCCTGAAAGCTTTGTCACACTGATTACACTCAATGGGCTTCTCACCAGTATGAGTCCTCTGGTGCCAGACCAGGCCAGTAATATTCCTGAACGGCTTCTGACACTGGTTACAGCCACAGTGCTTCTCACCAGTATAAATACTCTAATGCCTGATGAGGTAAGAACTCTCAATGAAAGTTTTCCCACATTTTTTACACTCGAGGATTTCACGCCAGAATGGATTTTTTGATGCACAATGAGGTGACCATTGCAGTTGAAGGATTTTCCACACTCCATACATTTATACAGTTTTCCTCTAGTGTGAATCCTCCCATGTTTAATAAGGTATGAGCCCTCAATAAAGGCCTTTCCACACTCAGTACATACACAGGCTTTCTCTCCTGTGTGAATACTCAGATGAACAATAAAGTGAAAGACATCTGGGAAGGACTTTTCACACTCTTTACGTCTGAATGATTTTTCTCCAGTATGAGTTCTGTGATGCAAAACAAGGGAAGAGAGGTGGCTGAAGGACTTCTCACATGGGCCATATTCATAGGGCTTCTCTCCCATGTGGGTCTTCTCATGCTTTATAAAGGCAGAGCCAGCATTGAAGGCTTTCCCACATTTATTGCATTTATAGGGCTTCTCTCCTGTGTGGATTCTTTGATGCACAATCAGGTTGTAATTCTTGGAGAAGGATTTTCCACAGTCATTACGGATATTAAGGTCTCTCTCCAGTATGAGTCCTCTGGTGCCAGATGAAGTGAGATTTCCCTCTGAAGGATCGTCCACATTCACTGCAGTTGTAGCATTCATCTACAGATGGATGTAGATGAATTTTCATGTTCTGAGAAAGAGTCAGAACTCTTCATCTACATGCCCTTTTGCTCATCAGGGCATGTGTCCTGATCAAACACCATCTCACATCCCTCTCCTTTGTATGGTTCCCTTTCCCTAACAATTATATCTGTTCACTAAGGTGTGGAAATGGTTGAAGCAGTTACCACTTTCATTGCATTGTGAAGGCTTATCTCCTGTTAGATCTCCATGAAGGTGACCAGGTTGACCAACTTGGTTGATGGCTGTTCTACAATCATCATTTTTGTCAAGCATGTGACCTTTAGAGCTTTTCCAGCAATTACATATGTAACTGGAATGTTTAACATCTGAGTCATGTTCAGAGAAAACTTTTTGTTGCAGGACCTCTTTGACACAGAGCAAGGACTGAGCAGGGACTCGCACTTTCCCCCAATTTTTGATGACCAAAGCCTCTCACCAGACCATCTACATCCTCTTGGATGGATGCCATTCACCTCAAATGCTCCTCTGGGTTTTTATGGAGCATTTCTACCTGGACCTCACATTCCCAGGTTTCTCCTAATGCAGATAAACAGAAATCATCCCTAATGAATCAACTTTCACAACATTGGATAGTCCTTCCCCAGCAACATCCTGAGTTGATGCTTCCAATTTGATTTTTGTTTCCCAGGCTGGGGGAAAAAGGGAGAAAATATTTGAATCCTTGGAGAAAAAAATTGCTAAAGTTAGAATGGTGGCATGTAAATATTAAAGTCAATATCTACTAAATCTAACCCACTGCCCATCCTGTGGCACAGCAGTTCTACTCATAGTTGTACAACCAAGAGAAATGTGTACATATGTTCACAGCAACAAAAAAAATTGCTAAAGTTAGAATGGTGGCATGTAAATATTAAAGTCAATATCTACTAAATCTAACCCACTGCCCATCCTGTGACACAGCAGTTCTACTCATAGTTGTACAACCAAGAGAAATGTGTACATATGTTCACAGCAACACAGTTCATAACAGAATAAGACTGAATGCTATCCAAATGTCCACCAACTGGGGAGTGGATGAATAAGTTGTGGTTTATTTACATGACAAAATGCTATACATCAACAAAACTGAATAAACTGCAAGTATACAAAACAATATGGGTAAATCCCTCAAGTATAATATTGCATGAAAGAGGCAGACCCCAAGTGCACAGTATGTTTACTTTGTGAAAATTTTGAGTCATACACCTTTGTATGTTTTTCAGCATGTATATCATATTTCCATGGAAAGTTTTTAAAAATCATATATACACATACTATCCACCACCAAAAAATAACAAATTATACAAACATACATAGATTTTTTTTCAGGTATAGACCTGCAAGGTGGGGAGAAAATATGAAGGTGAAGGATAGAGCCATCTGTAGAGAATAAAAATAGTTTTGAAATTTTCTCTTTTTTAGGGGGGTAGGGGGGTAGCCAGCTGACTGGCATGGGGATCCAAACCCTTGACCTTAGTGTTATAACACTGCACTGTAAACAACTGGGCTAAATGGACAGCCCTAGAGATTAATCTTAACAGAAGGTGAAAATAACCACCAAAGAGGGCTGGCCTCCCAGAAGGGAAGTGGGTAAATTTTAATAAGACCCCCAGCACTGAGTAGCAGAATCCCTGCCCTGCCCACCACACATCTGGAACACAGGCCACTTATTCTGGTCCAACCAGCTGCCACATGCTTATCTTCCCATCTGGACCACTGGCATCCGACAACCGCATCTATATCTCACAGTTCATGGAGTAAACATGCAGTTCCCTCACACGCCCAAATCCATGCACAAACATCAGCCACCACAAGCTTCTCTGAGGGCCTGCATCAGGTGAGGAACACAGAGCAGGCTGGTGGCCTCACAGTTCCAGACAGACCCTGGCTACACAACCTTGTACCACATACTGGAGGGAACCCTGAAATGCACCCAAAGGTATTCTACAACCACAGCTGTTACAGAACTCTCAAAACAGATGAAAGGATTCACAGCTCCTGGGGAACATTTGTCCCCTTTCTCTCAGTTCTCTCTCAGGACTCCTGGCCATACTGGATCCACATGCAGCACAAAAGAGAGCCTCCTTGGCCCCAGACCCTCATGATTTCCTCACATTCATCAAGAAGCACAATCTCTCCACATCTGCCCACAAATCAATGTTCTTTTTTCATATTACACCAAGGTCTCGTATCCACGAACCCAAGCTCACTATGACCTCTGGACTTCTTCCTTACACCTCAGTCTTCCCCTGAGGCCAAGGAAGCCCAACAGGTGGTATGCATCTAGTCTGTGCAGTCAGAATTCTAGAAGAGGTACTGACACTATTTATTTTATTTTTATTTTTTTTTTTTTTTAAAGATGACCGGTAAGGGGATCTTAACCCTTGACTTGGTGTTGTCAGCACCACGCTCAGCCAGTGAGCGAACCGGCCATCCCTATGTGGGATCCGAACCCGGGGCCTTGGTGTTATCAGCACCGCACTCTCCCGATATTTTTTTATTTTTTATTTTTTTAAAAGATGACCGGTAAGGAGATCTTAACCCTTGGCTTGGTGTTGTCAGCACTACGCTCAGCCAGTGAGCAAACCGGCCATCCCTATATAGGATCCGAACCCGTGGCCTTGGTGTTATCAGCACCGCACTCTACCGAGTGAGCCACGGGCCGGCCTTGACACTATTTTTTTTAAACTTACAATCTTTATTGAGATAATTGTAGATTCTCATGCATTTGTAAGAAAGAATACAAAGTGATCCCTTGTACACTCTGTCTAGTTCCCCACAATGGTGACATCTTGCAAAATTATAGCTGAATATCACAACCAGGATATCAACTTTCATACAATCCACTGATCTTATTCGGATTTCCCCAATTTTACATGTACTCATTTGTGTGTGTGTATAAATTAAACTCTATACAATTTTATCACCTACGTAGGTTCTTGTACCACAATAGTCAACAATAAAAGGAACAGTTCTAACATGAATAGTACCTATTCTATGTGTTGCCAATTTATAACCACACCCACCTCTCTCTTATCCCTAGGATACTGCTTTAATGCCTTCTTTGTCTTCTGGTGATCCCAATTACTCCCATGTGAAAATGACTTTTAATAAAAAGATATTATGGGAGGCCAGATGTCACACATGGAAAATGTAAAATCTTGCCTCTCTTTGATGATTAAACTTACATTCCACCTTGCACTCCTTCTGATGCTCTCATGTCTCATTCACCTTCCACATTTCTTTTTTTCTTTCTTCTTTCTATGTCATCAGCCAGAAAGCAGAAGTTACACACCTCACTAAATGTCTTTCTATGCTTTGGGCTGACTTTGTTATTCTCTTAATTATAAAAAATAAACAAAAGGTCCTCTATTCTGAAGCAACCAGATTTCCCCACAACTGTGCTTTCTGCAATGTTGATTGTGGAGCAGGAGGGCAGGGGGCTGATTCTTAAACACCAGGTTATCATTCTAAGAGGCAGTCCCCTTACAACATTAACTATCCTTGAACAGCCATGTACCTCTTAAAAGCTTCTGATAACTCTTTGATTTTGCATTTCCAGGATCAGACACTTTAGAAAAAAAATTCAAAACGTTCTTGACCCCTAACCTATCTATGTCTGTGAAATGTCAATAATATAAAATATGTTACAGAGATTGCTCATGTAATAGAAAAGATGAGAAGATTGTGGATATTTACCATGGCCACACCCGCTGGAGAAAGGTGGCTCCTACCATCCCAAAACAACACTGCGTAACACCAACAGAATATTTTCTCTCCTCTATGCTGATACTGCTGGTTCCTGGCATAACTGCAGCCATTCTGTTTTCTCATCACTACCGGCGGTTTCCACTTTCTTCCCAGAAGCTGTGCTAAAAGCCACAGAACAGAAATGGGGTCTTCTACAAAGGGCAGTCTAAGACACTACCTGGAAATGAGTGAATTAGGTACTTCTACTTATAGATGCTTCATGAATATGGAATATTGAGCTGATATCACCTAGAAAACTGTCAGACTGAACTGAGGCATGGAGTCTGGATTTCTAGGATCATTTTTAGTCCCAAAGCAGGCAATGACCTCATGAAAATGAACTGCTGCCCCAACAGCCACTGAAATTAACTAGGATTGAACAAATTGATGGAAGTGATTCGCATGGTGGTTATTTCTTTGGAATACATATTTGGTATTATTTTTACTGTTTTAATCTTTTGACAGTTGTGTGATCTATTTCCAATCCTTAGTGTAGTAAAACATTCTTTAAATGGTTTCTTGTTCTCATTGACCCCTCAGAATTTAGGATTAAACACTTGAGCCTCTTTATTTATAACAACAATGCAGTTATTTGCAGAGATTCTGTAATAATTGGCCTTCATTTTTATCAGGATATAGCTAGACCTCTGATTTTGCAATTAATCCCATACCTGAAGTGTCATATTTGAAAATAAATCCTATCATGTGAGCCTCTTTATTTATAACAACAATGCAGTTATTTGCAGAGATTCTGTAATAATTGGCCTTCATTTTTATCAGGATATAGCTAGAACTCTGATTTTGCAATTAATCCCATACCTGAAGTGTCATATTTGAAAATAAATCCTATCATGTGACATCCCTACCATGAAAGAACAAGGGTTGGATTTTCTCTGTGATATCAACACCCACAAAGCCCTGCCAGAGAACAGCCTGGAACCTGTTCCATGGCTTATGGGCTTACAGCTTTGTGGGAAGGTCTCTCTTGGCAAGTTATGGAACTTAGCAGATTTGGGGAGTTCCTAGAGTCAGATTTGGGGAGTGAGGAACTCACCCAAATGTCGAGGTAGAGCAGGTACACTCTAGGAGATTAATTTCTTGGGTTGGGTTTCCCAGACTCAGTATAAAAAAAAGCAAACCAGAGTAATAATAAAACCCTTGGGAGTGACCAAAGCCAGTAAAAGCACAATCCTAGATCTTCATTAAATCTCTAGGCACTTCCAAGTCACTGAAGAGTTAAAGGTACTGTATCCACACTGGCACTTGCTTTTGGTACTAACTCCCACTGCTATAGCTTGATGACTCCCAAAACTTAGTCCTCACCATGACAGTATAAAGAGAGTGGGAAATTCTATTATGGTAACTGAAAGTTGGGGCCTTCAAGAGAGGATTAGATTGTAGGAACATGCTGTGGTCCAGAGCATGGTTTTGAAGGCTTTAAAAGGAGAAAAATGAAAGTCTCTCTCTCTCTGCTCTGCCATTTTCTGCCATGTGAGATCCCTGCACTGCTGTAAAGCCACTACCAAGAAGACCCTCACCAGATGTATTCCCTGGACTTTAGACTTCCCAGCCTCTCAAACTGTAAGCAATAAATTTCATTTTCTTGCAAATTCCAGTTCCATGTATTTTGTTATAAGCAATAGAAATAGACTAATACCAGAATCATGCTTCTAAGAAACAACAGGATCAAGCAACTGTGCAAACATCAAAGTTGTTGGTTTCCATATATATCTGTGCATGATATGTGACTCCACTTTAAGAGGCTTAGAAAAGGATCTAGTCATATTTCTGAAGTCCTCTCATCAAGGAGAACCTTGACCTCCAACTGTCTCCAGGATGCTTCTTTGATGTCTCATGATGCCTCACAGGATCTCCATCTGTTCAAACCTAAGTCTTTTTCTCCTCTCCCCCCAACTCCATGCCTCACTCTCCCAAACCAGCACAATGTGCTAAAGCTCCCATTATCTTATTGATTTCATCTCTCCCACCCACTCAACTTCTCTGAATCCGTATCTGTATACTGGACTATCTACCCCTCCCCAACCCTTAGAGCTCTGCCAGGCAAAACGAAGAGACCAAAAGCTGAATGCCTGAGTCCTAACCCAGTGTCATGACTTTACTGATTCTCCCTGAGTATTCCCCATCCCAGTAAATAGCCTCTCCATTTTCTCAGTGGAGCAGGCCAGAAACCTGGGCACCATCCTACACATTTTTGCAAAAGTCACACCTGTCAGCTTTGACCATCAAATATATCCAGAATCCCATCAATTCATACCTCCTCCAGCACTGTGGTCCAAGCTACAACCATCTTTATATTTTAAAGTATAATTTAAATAGGATAAAGTCAAAGCAGACAATTCACTGACTCTTTAGAGTCAGCTGGGAAACCATAGAGATCCATGATATAATGCATTGCCATTTCCTAGCAGGTAACCACTGCGCTGACCTACATTACCACAGACTGCTTTGTTTGGCTCTGAACTCCATCTAAGCAGGTTCACAGCATCTGCATGCTCCTGTGTTGGGCTTGTTTCATTCAACAGTAGCAGACTCGAAGTCAAGTGAATGGATGAACTGTACCAAACATTTAGAGAAGAATTAACACCAATTATTCTCAAACTTCTCAAAAAATGAGGATGGAACACTTCCTAACTCATTCTATGAGGCTAGCATTACTCTGATACCAAAGCCATTACAAGAAAACTACAAATATCCCTTATGAATACTAATGCAAAAATTCTCAACAAAATACTAGCAAACTGAATTCAACAGCATATTAAAAGGATTATACACCATGACCAAGTGGGACTTACTCATGGAATGCAAGGATGTTTCAACATACACAAATTAATCAATGTAATACTCCACGTTAACAGAGTAAAGGAAAAAAAAATAAAACATGATCATGTCAAATGATGCAGAAAAAACATTGGACAAAATTAGATACCCTTTCATTATTTAAAAAAACACGCAATAGGGGCCGGCCTATGGCTCACTCGGAAGAGTGCGGTGCTGATAACACCAAGGCCACGGGTTCGGATCCCATATCGGGATGGCCGGTTTGCTCACTGGGTGAGCGTGGTGCTGACAACACCAAGCCAAGGGTTGAGATCCCCTTACCAGTCATCTTTCTAAGAAAAAAAAAAAAAAAAAAAAAAAAAAAAAAA
>NW_007726875.1:288319-343964 GCF_000696425.1 Galeopterus variegatus | reverse complement strand
AAAAAAAAAAATATATATATATATATATATATATATATAAAAATAAAAACACGCAATAAACTAGGACTAGAAGGGAAATACCTCAACATAATAGAGGCCACGCAGAAGAAAACCACAACTATATCACAGTCAATGGTAAAAGACTGAAAGCTTTTCCTTTAAGATCAGGACAAAACAAGGATGCCTGCCTTCACTACTTCTATCAACATAGTATTGGAAGTTCTAGCCAGACAATTAAGGAAGAAAAAGAAATAAAAGGCATCAAGATTGGAAAGGAAGAGATAGGAGAATCTCTATTCACAGACGACATGATCTCATATGCAGAAGACATTAAAGACTGTGCGCGCGCGCGCGCGCGCGCACACACACACACACACACACACACACACACACACACCTGTTAGAATAAACAAATTCAGCAAGTTGCAGAATACAAAACCAACCTACAAAAATCATTTGTGTTTCTATACACTTACAGTGAACAATCCAAAAAGGAAATTAAAGGGCCGGCCTGGTGGCGCACTCGGTAGAGTGCGGCACTTGGGAGCACGGCAGCGCTCCCGCCGAGGGTTCGGATCCCATGTAGAGACCGGTCCGCTCACTAGTTGAGCGCGTTGCGGGCGCGACACCGAGGGTTGCGATCCCGTTGCCAGTCATGAAAAAAGACAAAAAGGAAAAAAAAAAAGGAAATTAACAACTGCATTTACACTAGCATCTTAACTAAGAAGGAAAAAGACTTATACACTGAAAACTAAAAAACGCTGCTTAAAGAAATTAAAAATAGAAATAAATGGAAAGACATCACATGTTCACGATTGGGAGACTTATTATTGTTAAGATGTGTCTGTAGAAAAAAGTAAACTGTTTTTCCTCTGCTCTCATGCAACAACAATCAACACAGAAAACTTCTGTGACCTCTGGTCACCATGAAGTATGCAGTGATTTCTCCCCATCAACAACCAACCAATCAATTCTCTGTAGAAAAAAGTAAACTGTTTTTCCTCTGCTCTCATGCAACAACAATCAACACAGAAAACTTCTATGACCTCTGGTCACCATGAAGTATGCAGTGATTTCTCCCCATCAACAACCAACCAATCAATTCTGCAGCAATTCATCAACAGACACCAGCTGGGTGTCCTCTAATTCAGTATGGAGATAGTGTGAGATCCCACAGGTTGAGGGTTCAGTCCCACAAGATTGCCCACCCCACCCTCCAATTCCAATGCCAATCGCAAGTCCCAAGTTGTTTTACCTGTGCTTCTGACTGACCACCTATATATAAATCAGTGTTCCCATAACCCCCTCCTTGCGTTCGATTAATTTGTACAGTGGCTCACAGAATTCAGGAAAACACACTTACTGGTTTATTATAGAAGATATTACAAAAAAAATACAGATGAAAAGATACATAGAGCAAGGTATAGGAAGGGGCAAGAAGCTTCCATGCCCTCTCTGGGCATGCCACCCTCCTTGAACCTCCACATGTTCAGCTCTCTGGAAGCTCTCCAAACCCTGTTCTTTAGTTTTTAAGGAAGCTTCACTAGATAGGCATGATTGGCTAAATAACTGACCACTAGTGGTCAACTTAACCTTCAGCCCCTCTCCCTTCCCTGGAGGTTAGGTGTAGAGCTAAAAGTCCCAACCCTCTAATCCTGCTTTGGTCTTTCCATGACCAGTCCCCATCCTGAAGTTACCTAGGAGCTGCAGCAATCAGTCAAATCATTAGCATACAAAAAGAGACTTTGAAGATTCTCTAGATTCTAGGAGTCGTATGCCAGGAAACACAGAGAAAGACCAAATATATATTTCACAGTATCACATCTCAATGCTACCCAAAACAATGCACAGATTCAATGTAATCCTTATTCAAAATCCCAACAACGTTTTTGCAAATATAGAAAAATCCATTTTAAAATTTAGTATGGAATCTCAAGGGACCCTGAATAGTCAAAACAATCTGGGGGGGAAAAAAGTTTGAGGTTTCACATTTACTGATTTCAAACCTTCAAAAGCTCAGTAACCAAAACAGCATGGTTCTGGCATAAAGACAGATATATAGTCGAACGGAATAAAATAGAGAGCCCAGAAATAAACCCTCACATATGTGGTTAAATGATTTTCAACAAGGTTGCCAAGACAATTCAACGGGAAAAGACAGTCTTTTCAACAAAGGGTGCTGGGAAAACTGGATATCCACATGCAAAAGAATGAAGTTGGACTCTTACATTACACTATACACAAAAATTCACTTGAAATAGATCATGGACTTAGATGTAAAACATAAAACTATAAAACCTCTAGAAAAAAACACTGGAGAAAATCTTTGGTATGTAGGATTTAGACTTGACACCAAAAGTATGATCCATAAAAGGAAAAACTGTTAATCTGGACATCATCAAAATTAAAATTTTTGTTCTGCAAAACAAAATGAAAAACAAATGACAGACTAGGAGAAAATATTTGCAAATCACATACCTGACAAAGGAGCTGTTATCTAGACTATGTAAAGAACTCTCAAAACTCAACATTTATAAAACAAAAAACCCAATTAGAAAATGGGCAAAGGTATGCACAGTCATTTCATGGAAGAGGACGTAAGATGGCAAATAAGCACACGAAAAGATGTTTAGCATCATTAATCACTAGGGAAATGCATATTAAAACCACAATGAGATAACATTACAAACCTATCAGAATGGCTAAAATAAAAAAGTGATAACACTAAATGCTAGTACGGATTCAGAGAAATTTCACCACTCATACATTCGTGATGGGAACATAAAATAGTTTGGCAGTTTCTTATAAAACTAAAAATGAACCTACCATATAACCCAGCAATTGCACTCTTGGGCATATATCCCAGAGAAATGAAGCCTTATGAAAGTTCATACAAAAAACTGTAAATGAATGCTATGGTTGCTTTATTCATAATAGTCAAAAACTAGAAACTACCCTAATGTCTTTCAATGGAGAGTTAAACAAACTGTGATACATCCATACTATGTGCTATGGTTTGAATGTGTGCTATGCTTTGAATCCCAAAATTCACGTGTTTGAAATTTAACCCCAATGCAACAGTGTTGGGAAGGACCTTTGGGGAGGCACTTAGCTCCAAGCCTTCATGAGTGCATTAATACTGTTATAAGAAGGGCTTCCAGGAGTGGGTTCACTCTTTTTTGCTCTTCTGCCATGTGAGGATGCAGCAAGAAGGCCCTCCCCAGACCAAATGCCAGTACCCTGAGCTTTAAAATTCCAGCCTCTGGGGCCGGCCCGGTGGCGCACTGCTACAGTGCGCCGCTTGGGAAGCGCGGCAGCGCTCCCGCCGAGGGTTCGGATCCCACATACAGACCGGCCGCTCACTGGCTGAGCGAGGTGCGGGAGCAACACCGAGGGTTGCGATCCCGTTGCCAGTCCCGGTCCAGTACAGGCGCGACACTGAGGGTTGCAATCCGTTGCTGGTCACGAAAAAAGACAAAGAGACAAAAAAAAAAAAAAATTCCAGCCTCCAAAACAATGAGAAATAAATTTCTGGGGCCGGCCCGTGGCGAGACAAAAAAAAAAAATTCCAGCCTCCAAAACAATGAGAAATAAATTTCTGGGGCCGGCCCGTGGCAGTCCACCTGGTATTCGGTTACAGCAATCCAAGCTTACTAAAGCAATGAGGAAATATTTGAAAAGGATGATGAGATGTAGGAGGCTCATATTCTTGAACTTTATTTCCAAGAGGAAAATGTACATTAGTTAGATTAAATTGGACAAGTTAATGAAGCTTCACTGAAAATGCTCTCAAAAGAACCATGACATCCCACATTCTGGATCACTTACTCAAATGGAAGAAACCCACCCTGTATTAAAGTATTTTTATTGTGCCTTAAATTTTTGTGGGAAATTCTCCAGATCTTAAACAGGGTGAACTGCTTTCATTCTTTTCCCTAGGTAATACAACCACAGAGTGATATTTTTCCACTTCTGTTTTTGGGCTAGACTCCTTGAAACTAAAGTTTGGTTCTTAACAAGATCAACTGTATTGTAAATAAATAGTTCATGAATATATTTGTAGTTCTGACTATTTGGTGAAACAGTGTGGCACAGAACAAGATTCGAAAAATAAAAATTTGGCAATAGTAATGTATATTATCAGAGAAGTAGTGTTCTTTGGTTGGTTTATTGGATATTTGCTTTTATACTACAGGGCAATTTAGCTTTTTATAAGAACCAAAGTTAGTTTATATTTTGTATCATCCCTGCCGTGTGATTAGACATAGCCTAGAGTTGGCATGAGAAAGTTAGCAAATGGGAACAGAACAAGAAATAGAAAGAAGTTAAAATTCCAGAAGTAAATTTCCAAAGAATATCATGTGTGATTAAAATACTTCATGTACAAAAAAAAATATGTGTGTGTATGTGAGTGTGTGTGTGTGTGCGTGTGAGTGTAAAGACCTGATAATAATGCCTAAATAGAGTCAAGTCTTGGAATGCAATCAAAATTCTGGTATAAATTAATCAGTTCTGCATTTAAGCAGATTTATCAGTCAGGGAAAAGCTTCTGGCCATAGGGCATGTGATTCAGTCACCTGAATGACAATCGCAGTGATTAACATGTTCTTTGCATTCATTTCCCTTTCTTTTCCACTTGCCTTTATTCTTGGTTCAAAGCATCCTAGGGTCATTTTGAAGCACTTCCTACTTCCATAGCTGTGGACAAAATTGAGACTATAATAATGAGACTAAAATTATATGATTGTACCCAATATTGCAAGTTACCCCTGCGATGGGTTACTATTTCTTGATAATGAGGAAGGTGATAATGAGCAATGTCATAGAGAAATAGTACTCGCCATTCAATAAACAGTTCCTACTGTTTCATCAAAAACTAAGTTACTAAGAAAGTTCCTGGGAGAGCTAGTGAAATATAATCATTTATCTTGGGCACATGGTCCTTAAATACATGATGATAATTATAAAAAAAAAAAAAAAAAAAACCTTAGCTTTTTCTTTTTGGGGGGGTTTGGCCCTCTCTATCAGTGTGGGACTGGTTCAGGATCGCCTCAGATACCAAAATCTTCATATCCTCAAGTCCCTTATATAAAATGGTGTAGTACACATGGCCCACCATATCCATGGGTTTTGATCTGTGGTTGGTTGAATCCTTGGACGTGGAACATACAGATTCAGAGGGCCGACTGTACAGCCAAATATCTTGATTGTGGTGGCTACACAAAGCTACATGTCATAAAATGTATAGAGCTACAACAAACACATGAGTGCACATAAAATTAGCAAAATGTGAATAAGCTCTATAGGTTATACCAATGTCAATTTCCTGTACTTTTTCTCCTGGCTTTTTTTTTTTTTTTCCTTTTTGTTCTCCTGGCTTTTAATACAAGGTATTATATCATTTATGCAAGATGTTAACATTGGAAGATGCTAGGTGAAAGATGCACAGTACCACTCTGTACATTTCTTTGTACCTTCCTATGAATCTATAATTACTTCAAAATAAAAAGTTTAAAAAAAAAAATGATGCAAGAGCCTTGATAACATTTGGCTCAAAAATAATAGCATAGTATTAGGGACAACTGGGAAAATTTGAAAAGGGATGGGTTATCAGATGATAATATGAAATTATTGCTAGTTTTCTTAGGTATGATAATGATATTATGGTGAACAGAAGAATGTCCTTATTCTTAGAATACATGTCCTGAAATATTCAGGGGTGAAGTATTATATTTGTACTTACTTTCAAATGGTTACACACAAACACATAAAGAAATATATGTACATATATACATAATAAGGAGATACACAAAAAATATATACACAATACATATAAATATACACATACACACATAAATATGTATACATAAATACAAAAATACATATATGTACACATGAATATACATATGCATATACTCATATACATACAATATACACATATATGCATACATATACATACATAAAGACATATATACACACATACATCCTACACATAAATATACATATGTACCTATACACACAAATATATATACACACACATAATATAAATGCTTCCTGGAGAGGTACTACATAAAGGACCAGCATTCATTAATACCTTTGGTGAGAATGAATTTATAACAGCTTTCTCAAAAGGTGTTCAAGAAGTGGTTATTAAGTGCTCTAAAGGGAATTCCAGCTGGGAGGATCTAAAGAAGATGCTCACTGCAAGCAATTAAAAAAAAAAAAAAAAACCCACCGAGTTACCATTCTGGTAAAAAGCTATCCTGTAAAGTCCTCTCCAGACAGTAAGTTTTGATGCAGGAGAGGACAGGAAGGCCAGGGGTGTCTACCTCTAAGAAATGGGATTGAGACAGGGCAGAGCTGTCCAAACCACTCACAGATTCCTCTGGCAAACTCTGGAATCACCCGGCCTTCTAGTTGTTCCCTGTAGCTGGTAAGTGATCCAAGTTCAAAGCTATTTAATCTCTTTATGAGCTAAATATGTTTCTGAAAAGATGCAAGTAAATGAAAACAAGGCAAACAGAATTCAATTTTTGATTCAACAGGTGAGCTTATGATTTAAATAAAACTTCAAATTCCATTTAAATGTTTTACTATGAAAAAATATCATTGCAGGGCTGGTCAGTTAGCTCACTTGGTTAGAGCATAGTGCTGGTAACACCAAGATCAAGGGTTCAGATCCCCTTACTGGCCAGCTGCCAAAAAAAACTCAAAAAACTTTCATTCCAGATACTTATGTATGTAAGGCATCATGTAAATGTGTTTCTTTGAAGCCTGGGTCAAAAAAGCTTGAGAACCAACGGGCTAGAGAAACCCTTACCCATTTTACAAGGACACATGTTCAAGATGCCCCCTAAAGTATTGGTAGAAATGCTAAAAACTAAAAACTTCCAAGGTGTCCATCAACAGGGAGGGCAAGACAAATAAACTGTGGCATTTTCACAAGGTAGAAAACTATGTGATAAAATTGCCATCTAGTATCACAAAGTTGGTGAGAGAAGCAAGTTGCAAAGGTTCATATGTCAAGCATGCGGATTCCAAAAACACACACACTCAAACCATACTCCAAAACGCTCAAGACAGCAGATATTATAACAAAGGGAAAAGCTCTAACAAAGGCCTGGGTACACTAGATAAATGTTTGCTGGAGGCATAACACATCCCCTCTGTGATCTCAAATCTCTGTCTAGAACAAGGGCCAGCTCCCTGTGGTCACACAGGAATGGCCCCTTTCCATTCACCCAGCAAACATTTACTGAACACTTACTATGTGCCAGGCCCTGACCTAGGCTTGGATAATTCAGCAGTGTATCAGAAAGATGAAGAGCCCACCTTCTGGAGTGGGCATTCTAGTGGAGGAGATATAGGCAAAGAACAAAATACAGAATCTGTCATTACCAAATGCTCACTCTGCAACTCAGGAAGCAAACAGACCTGGATCAGTTTTCTGAGATAGGGCTGGTATCCCTGACTGTCACAATCTCTACCCACTGCCCACAACTCAAAAAACCAAGAAGCCTCAGAGAATGTTCTGCCCAAGGAAGACGGAAGAGATCTGATTTTCACTCTGGCTGCAAGCTCCTTATCACCACAATCTAGCAGTAGTTTCTGAGCCAGCAGCCTTAGTCTTAGGGCTTGCGAGGATTCTGGCTATTACTGAATGAGGGGAGCTATGGAGGCCTTAAAACAGGAGGGACATGATCTGACAGGCTCCCACTGGCTCCTGAGGAAGGCAGCAGCAGGGGAGCAGGTGCCTGTTCCAGGGAAGAAGAGGTGTGGCAAAGTGGTTGAATTCTGGAAACGTCTTAGAGATAGAGGCATGAGATTTTAAACAGATCATGTGAGGTCTGGAAAAAAGAGAAACATCAAGGTAGACTTCCGATCAAGTTGGTAGAATAGACGGTACCTAGCGTCACTCTCTCCTACACTCAACCAATTTACAACTATTAAAAAGCAACGAATGCCAAGCTGGGGCCAACAGAGCTCAGGGGAAGAGGAGAGACTTGCAGAGTTCATGAAGACAGAAATCACCACTATGAGAGAAAGGACACTCTGACCATTTTGAGCCCCGACCACTTCAAGGCTGGCTCTGGTAAGCACACCGAGCAAGAGCTGAAAAAAGCCACTGCTGTGCCCTTCGTATGAAGTTGCTTGGAGGCTGCAGGGGAGAAGACAGCCTTGGTGGCCCCCAGGCCAGTAAGACTACTAACAGGGTTCCCGCGAACCCACATAGGAGTGAGGGGCCACAGACAACCGAAAAAAGGAGCTGCTCAAAGGCCAGTGAGTCATCTCAAGGGACTGGTGAACAGCCCGCCCCATGGGAAGTGTTTGGAGTGCAGAGGGTGCCGGAGACGGGCCCACCAGGGGAACGCTGTGGCACAGCAAGGACAGCTGATCTGCCTTCCAATCAGCACAGGCCCACTCAGTGGAGACTGGTCAGGAATGTAGAACTGCAGGGGGTACAGTTTGCCGAAAAGACTCAGGCCCAGACCAGAGTTTCCACACAACCCAGGTGTACCAGACCTCACAAGACCCAGAAGTACTTACGTCAACAATTAAAACCTGAGCTGCACAAAAAGTCTTCCCCAGGGAATCAGCAGCAAAGCAGCAATTTAGCTCAACCACAGGGATCAAGTGCTGGTCCCCACAAGAAGTTTCCCCATTTTAGAAGTAAGCAAAGGATAACAAATTAGTTCCAGTGCAAAGTTTAAGTGGTAGGTGTAGCTAATAATCCAATACAGAACTGAAAGAAAAAACTAAAAACCTACAGATCTGAGACAAAGTTCTGATATTAACCCATAAAGGCCTAACATCACCAAAGAACATCTATAAAACCTAGAAGGACTGGAAGCCCCACAGGCTCCCAAGCTGGAGCAGTCAGGGTCCGAGGGCCTCAGCCAGGCTCCCCAGTATCGGCATCCAGCCCCGCGACGACCACCAGGCTGCCATCAGAAGCTCCCTGGGCTCCCCTGCCGGAATGAGGAGGGTGCCATGGGCCTCGACCACGCCCCGCCATCCTCCTCCCCCAACTCTCTTCTCTCCCCTTTCTCTTCTCCTCCTCCCCCTCAACTGCACCGCAACATCTTAAAATGTAAATAATAATAATAATAATAATAATAATAACAAAGAAACATCAAGGTGGACATTGAGGATTACGGGTGAAAGGAGTCATCATTTACAGAGACTAGAAAGACTGGGTTTGCAGGAGACTAGATGCTTAGCTGAGGACCCCAATGTCTGAGATGCCTGTCCCTGGGGGTGAGCTTCTGGGCATCAGGGGCCTGTGGGGACGGGCAACCTAGTCCACAACCGCAGGGATGGGCAGGGGAGAGGAAGGAGTCAGCAAGGACTGGAGGAAGGCTGGTTGTGAGAGTTCACAGTGGGTAGGAAGGGGAAGGAAACATTTACACACACTCCCCCAAAAGCGCAAGGAGGAGAAGAGATCTTTGCAAGGAAAGGGGAGGGAAGAGGAGCCAGGAATAGGGTTGTTGGGGGAGGAGGACAAAAAGAGGGGAGAGCGCCCTTGGGAGTGCGCCACAGATAAAGAGAATAGGTAGTTCGAACCCCAACGCTGTAAGGAGGGAGAAAGGAAGTTGGAGGCAGGGGCGTCCCATCCTGGGGAGGAGAAAGTGATTCGCGCCGCTGAGACGGGGATAAGCCTGAGGGAAGAGAGAAAGAAGGGGGATTCGACCCCGCGGGAGGTAAAGATAGAAAGAAGGATCCTCGCCCCGTGGGGAGACGAAAATAGGGTGTCCGCGCCCCGCGGGGAGAACAGGGGGTCTCCTAACCCTGGCCACCCTGGAAGCCCCCAGCCGAGCCCCCCCCGACCCTGGATCCCGCCCGAGTCAGGGCCACCGCACCTTACACACAGGAAGTGCAGTCAAACGGCCACCGCCGAGAACCAGCTGCTCTTGACCCCTGACGCCTCCCGTACCCAGGTATAGGCGTCGGTTCCCTGAGTCCGGAGGAAACTGAGGCCTGAAAGGCCGCGAGAGGGCAGACTCACCTCCTGCCACCGCAACGTCCACGTCCCCGCGCCGATTCTGCGCATGCGCGCATGCTGAATTCCCGGATGAAGTTTCCCCGGGAGACGCTAGACTTCGGCGACTGGGTCCGGGGCGTCGGGGGCGGGACCCGGGGCGTCGAAGGCGGGGCCGAGCCCGCCGCAGCCTCGTCAGCCCCGGCTCTGGGAATGGGATCGTGCAATTCCTCTTGCTGTTGCTTTTCACTCCCGGCTGAGGTTTAGCAGACAGAAAAACGCCGGAAGCACACGTGGGCTGCCTGGCTAGCCGTCGCTGACGAGCACCCTGCGTTCCCCAGATTGCCCAGTCCTAAATTTCCCTCGTGCCCCGGCACCCACTGCTCTGCCTATACCACCAGGGACGCGCGTGGTCTCCCCGTGAACTTCATCTAAGCAGTCACACTCATGTGCTCTTTTGTGTCTGCCTTCTTCCTCGAGTGTCATCCAGAGGTTGGCCGTGGTTTACTCTTTTACATGGTTGTGTATTACTCCACTGCGTGAATATGCCATAATTTGCTCATCCTCCTTCCTGTCGATGGACATTTGGGCTGTTTCCAGTTTGTATTTACAACAAAAGAACCTGCTATGAACATCCACGTATGTGTCTTTTGGTGAGCACGTTTGAATTTCTGTTGGGTGAATGCCTAAGACATTAGTTATCTGTTCATGGGTGCCTATGTTTAGGTTACGAGATGAAACCAGTTTATGGCCCACAGTGGTGCATATGATTCCCCGCAGCTCTTCGTTCTTCTCAACACTTGGTATTGTCTGTTGTTTTCATTTTAGCTATTGGAGTGGTGGGAAGTGGTATCTCATTGTGGTTTCTCTGATGAGTAATGTAATTGGTCACACTTTGCATTTATTGGCCATTTGGATTTCTTTGAAGGGGCCCTTCAAGTCATTTGCCAACTCTTCTATTGTTCTCTTTCTTATTGAGATGCTGAATTCTTTACATATTCTGAATACCAGTCCTCTGTTGGATCTATGAGCTACTGTTGTTTGCCTTTTCACTTAACATTAATACTACTTTCTGATTAACACGTTATTAATTTTAATGTACAGTTGTAGTGGATTGAATTATGTCCCCCCCAAACTCACCAAAGCTCGAATTCTGTCCCACAAGTTTTATGTATTAGAAACTTGACCCCCACTGTGACTGTTAAGAGGGTGGGAAATCCCATCATGGTAATTGAAAGGTGGGGTCTTAAAGAAGTGATTAGATTGTAGGACCATGCAGTAGTGAACGGATTAAAAATGGTGGTCAGGAGCGTGGTTCTAAGGGCTTTAAAAGGAGAATGAATGAGGAGCTGAGACTCACTCTCTGGTTTGCCATTTCACAGTGTGATACCCTGCGTCTCTGTTGCCACCACCAAGACCCTCACCAGATGTGTTCCTTGGACTATGGACTTCCTATCTGAAACTGTAAGCAATAAATTTCGTTTTCGTTATAAATCACCCAGTTCGGGCCGAGCCCATGGTGCACTCGGGAGAGTGCAGCGTTGGGAGCGCAACAGTGCTCCCGCCGCGGGTTCGGATCCTATATAGGGATGACCGGTGCGCTCACAGCGCTCACTGGCTGAGCCCGGTGCGGCCGGTCTCAAAAAATAAATAAATAAATAAATCACCCAGTTCCGTGTATTTTGTTATAAGCAACAGAAGCAGACTAATACAACAGTTTTATCGGTCTTCCTTGGTTTGGTTGAGAAATATTTGCCTGTGCCAAGATCACAGAAATGTTCTGTATTTTCCCCTGGAAGTTTTATCATTTTGCCTTTACCACTTAGAGCTGCAGTCCTCAGGAACTGATTTTTATGCATAGCAGGGGTCATCAAAGTGTGACCCATTGGTCAAATTTGGTAGACATCTGTTTTTGTGTGGCCTAAGAGCAAAATGTGATTTTTACATTTTTGAATGGTTGAAAAAAAAGAATAGTATTTCATGACACATGAAAATTATATGAAATTCAAATATGAGTCCACAAATAAAATTTTGGGGGGACACAACCACACCCATTTGCTTACAAATTGTCTACAGCTGCTTTCACACTACTACAGTGAACAGTCTAAAATATTTATTATCTTTTCCTTTGCAAAAAAGTTTTCTGAGTCCTGGTATAATGTAAGGTATGACCACTGGATTTTAAGTCTTTTAAAATGTTTACAAAGTCATGAGATATCATTTCATATTCACTATGCTATAATCAAAAAGGATGGCTATAATCAAAAAGACAAAAAATAACAAATGGTCATAAGGATGTGGAGAAACAGAATACTCATACACTCCTGATGGGAATGTAAAATGGTGCAGCTGCTGTGGACAAATCTGGCAGTTCTTCAAAAGGTTAACAGAGTTACCAATGACCCAGCAATTCCACTCCTACGTATATACCCAAGAATACTGAAAACATATATCTACACAAAAATTTGCACAAATATTCATAGCAACATTACTCATAACAGCCAAAAAGTGGTAACAGCCCAAATGTCCATCTAATGTCCAACTAATGAGTGGATAAACAAAATGTGGTATAATCATCTGATGAAATATCAGCCATAAAAAGGAATGAAGTACTGATACATGCTACAACATGGATGAACCTTGAAAACATGCAAAGTGAAAGAAGCTAGTTACAAGGGACCACATGTTGTATGATTCCGTTGATATGAAATGTCCAAAACAGGCAAATCCATAGAGACAGAAAGTAAATTAGTGGTTGCCAGGAGCCAGAGGAAAGTGGTAATGGGAGGGACTACTAATGGGTATAGGGTTTCTTTTAACGGTGATGAAAATGTTCTGGATTTAAAGAGTGGTGATGGTTGCATTACCTTATAAAAATACTAAAAACCAGTGAATGGTACACACGCACACACAAAAATTGTTTCATCCACTTTACCAGAAATGACCATTGATTCAGTTGAATTCCTTTGGTTACTCCAAGCTTAGACACATCTATATACTTATGTACAAGGAGTCTTCAAAAAGTTCAATGAAAGATTCATATATTTTAATCCTATTTTTTCAGGAACTTTTTGAAGTCCCTTGTATTTGCTATTTTCTTCTGCTGACTACTCATATTCTCAACCCATTTATCTTTGGGGGGTCTTAGGTGTTGCCCTTGTAAATATGAATATTTTATTTAGCAAAGGCAGCCTTGCTCTCCACACCTGCCACTCCAACTGTTGCTCGTGAAGGGATTCTACCTATGGCCTTATTGTTCCTCCCTGGTACTTGACACAGTGGAGGGAGGGGGTCTCTCTCCTCCCTAAATCCCACCCTCTCTCCGTCCGTGTCATCGCCCACTGTATTAGTCCATTTCTGTTGCTTATAACAAAATATCTGGAACTGGGTAATTTATACAAAAAAGAAATTTATTGCTTACAGTTTCAGAGGGTGGGAAGTCCAAAGTCCAGGGAACACTTATGGTGAGGGCCTTCTTTGGTGGTGACTTTGGTGACACAGGTCTCCTCCCCACCTCTGTTGGAGTGAGCAGGACTGAAGCCATGTTGGGACCTAAAGCTGCCTGGGCTGCAGAGGGGGGGAGGATTTTAAAAAGGACAGTTTTTTTCTCTCCACTCTTGCTTCCCATCCCCTGACTTTCTTATCTCGCTCGCTAAGTAGGAAAACAAGGCGGAGAAGCTAATTAGTACTTTGCAAAGCTAACAGTTCTTTCTTTGAGACTTGTAGGGTTTTGAGAAAATGATCAAGGCCAAATGACTGGAAGCTGACCTTGGGCACCAGCCAAGTACACTGGCACAAATCAGAATCTTGCAGGGTCCTGAGGTAACAGTGAAGATGAGAACAGAAACTAGATGAGGCCTTGGCAAAGACCTTGTACCTGACTCACAAACATGGACCCCTCATAGCTCACGTCTCCTGCTCTCCTGCTTTCTCCTCCCCTGTTCCATTCCCTCAACCCTTCCTTTAAAAACCCCTCAGTAAATGTAAATCTTTGTAAATCTGCTTTCCTAACACCAACCATTTGACTTTTGAGTTTTTTTTCTTTCCTTTTCAAAGGGGCGGGCAGCCAGACCTGAGTCCGGTAACAGATTTTGGTGAGCCGAGCCAGGAGTTGAGTGCCTTGGGAAGCCTAGCCCCCCCACTTCGGTGAGAGAGAGGCTGCGGTCCACCTGTGGTGACAGCTGCCTGTGGTGGGTCGACCCCGAGGGTGGGCATCTAGGGATCCCTCCCAGCAGCTGCCAGACCTTGTTTATTCTGGGGAGGGCTCTCTGAATTCCAGCAATGGCATCGACCACTGATTCCCTGCCTTTTGGTTGGTGAAGAAAAGCAGTGTTAGTGAGGAGCCGACGGGCTCTTTTTGTGGAGCCAATGGGCTCTCTTGAGGAGCTGATGGGATCTTTTGTGGGAGTTGACTGACTCTAGGATTGGGTAAGTTGCCCCAGCATGCATGCTTGAAGTCCTCTATGCACACTGTTTGTTAGGAAAAGGTACCATTAGTGTGGAATATGATTTGCTGAAACTTAGACCAACCATTCGTCTGGAAGAGTGCTCTGTTTGGTATGTGGCTGTTTTGGTGTGCACATCAGAAGCTGTTTGCCTGCACCATTTGTTTATGAGCTAGCTTGGTGTTTGGAGACAGCTGTAGGACATAGAACCCAGCATTTTGCCTGTTTGTTTCGAAGCACTTCATCTGTGTGTTTGACTTTTCTGTGTGTGAATGTGAAAGTGAAACTAATAACATGGATAATTTCTGCTCTTTCTGGCTCAAAGTCCTTTGGGCTATATTCTGGAAGACTGGCCAGCTTTTAGTTATGCACCCATGACTAAGAAAAGAATGATGCTCTACCGCAATAATGTGTAGCCTTTGTGTGTGTTAGACTCTGGATAAAGGTCGCCACTAAATGGATCTGTTAATTATCATACTTTGGTACAATTGGAATTGTTTGTTGCCAAAGACAAGGCAAATGGGATGAAAAACCTTATGTTCAGTCCTTTCTGCTTTTACATAATTAGGACTCTTCAAGAGGAGAATCAGGGTCCAAATTAATGGTAAAATAAGGTGGCTCGTCCCAACTATCTGATAAGCCACCTTGTTATCCCCCTTTGCCAGACAGTGAGAATAAAAGAGGATAATGAAATGGAAAATCAATACTTGTTAGAGGCTTTGAGTCCTATGGGACCTGGAGTGGCACCTCGTCCTGAGCCACTGTCTGAGGCACCTCAACTTCAAATGGTGGCCCCAGAGCTTTCTGATGATGAGTTAGGTGGGGCATTAGCCCCACTCCAATATGATCAGGGCCCTGGAACAGTCTCTCCTTCTAAGACCAGCAAGGCATACATTTCGGCCCAGGTGCATACCCGACCTTAGGGGGGCAATTTCCACTCCACTAATTCCCAGTTGGTGGACTGAATGTGCATGGCCAACCTGCAGGATTTTACTGGGAATATATGCCTTTCTGTACTTTGGACTTGTTAAATTGGAAACATTCAAATCCTCCATACAGAGATGATCCTCAGAAAATAACTTAGCTCTTTGCCAGTGTTTTTAATATTCATCGACCCATGTGGGCAGATGTGCAGGCCTTAATGAACACTTTATTAACAGTTGATGAATGGCAACTTGTTATAGATAAGGCAAAAGATAAGGCTCACCACCTCCATCAAGAGTATCTAATGGAACCCCAGATTCTCCAGGGGCTGTGCCCCTCGTTGAGCCTAATTAGGACCCAAAAGATGATGGAACAGGAAGACATCTCTGATGATGAGTGAGGGGGACAGGGCACTCCACTAAACCTTTCAGACCCACTAATTCTTTCCCCACAGGAGCCCCAGGTACAATTGACAGTGGGGAACAAATCAATTGATTTTCTATTGGAGACTGGAGCCAGTCACTCAGTCTTTAACACTAAATTAGCTAAAAGTGCTGGGAAGACAGTTCCCATAATCGGGGTTACAATAGACCCCAACAAAAGCCTTTTCTTCGACCTCTGGAGTGCCATCTGGGGGACACAACATTGAGACACAGCTTTTTGTATATGCTTCAGTGTCCCATCCATTTGATGGGAAGAAATTTACTATGCAAAGTGACTTTTTCTCCTGAGAAACAATATATGCAGATATGAGTGCTTCCCAAGCAAGCCTTACAGTTCCAGATTCTCCTTGCTGGAATCGGACCTCCAAAATGTGAACTGTTTCCACCCAAAGTCTATGATCAAGAGAATAAAACAGTTTAATTAGACTGAGTCCTTGGCTGAGCTGAAAATATAACTCCTGTATCTTTAGAACTGAAGACAGGAGCAGGAGTTCCTAGAAAAAAAGAATATCCCCTGAAAAGGGAAACCTTAGAAGATATTCAGCCTGTGCTGCAGAAGTTTTTGAAACATGAGCTTATTTGGCCTTGCCAGTCTCCTAATAATACCCCTATATTGCCAATAAAGAAACCTCATACTAGTGAGTGTCACTTTATGCAAGATCTCAGAGCTATGAATAAGATGATACAAGATATCCACACCACTGCTCCAAGTCCTTGTACATGAGGATGGGAGATTATGGTTGGTTTTCAGTTTGGGATTTAAGGATGCATTTTCCTGGATACCAGTTGAAGAGAAGTCACAATTGTTGTTTGACTTTGCATGGCAAGTCCCCCTCCCCAACAAAACTGTTTTCTAATGTTGCTGGACTGTGTCACCTCAGGGATTTGGAAATCCTCCAGAAATATTTTGTGAGGCACTAGCTAAATACTTAAGACCCCTTCAGCTTGATGAAACTGTGCCCCAACCTGTAGCACACTTCTTTAAACAGCTGGAACAAATTACCAAGGGATGGCCACTTTGTTTAAGGGCTGTAGCTGCCACCTGCAATATGTTACAAGAAGCAGAAAAAATTTACTTTGGGACAACCTGTTTCAGTGTGTGTTTCCCACCAGGTGCTGACTCTTTTAGAACAAAAGGGAAGTTGCTGGCTTACTGCTGGGCATATGAGCAAATATCAGGCAATTCTTTTGGATAACTCTAATGTAGTCTTACAGACAATCACCCACCTGAATCCAGCCACCCTGCTGCCCACTGATGGCATAGAGGATGGCCTAATTAATGCAGGACTGCCTTGAAGTTAAGGATGTAGTTTATTGCCGTGGGCTGGATCTGTTGGACCAACTATTGCCTAACCAAAACTGGGAATTGTTCACCAATGGCAGCAGCGTCATGAAACACATACAACATCATGCTGGATATGGAGTGGTGATTTTTTTTTTTTCCTTTTTGTCTTTTTTCGTGTCCGGCAACGGATCGCAACCCTCAGTGTCGCGCCCGTACTGGACCAGGACCGGCAGCGGGATTGCAACCCTTGGTGTTGCGCCCGCACCTCACTCAGCCAGTGAGCGGGAACTGGTCTGTATGTGGGATCCGAACCCTCGGCGCAAGCGCCACTGCGCTCCCAAGCGGCGCACTGTAGCAGTGCGCCACCGGGCCGGCCCTGGAGTGGTGATTTTAACTGAGGTAATAGAGGCCCATGCCCTTCCAACTGGTACCTCAGCTCAGAAAGCAGAGCCAGCTACACTTACACGGGACAAGGAGTACAATATAAGGGAATCCATCCTTTTGAGGCCTGGAAAATAGATTTCATTCAGATGCCTAATACAACAGGAAACTTTAAATATATGCTTGTTATATGATGGATACCTTTTCAGGGTGGGTTGAACCCCATCCAACAAAAACAGACAAGGATTCAAATGTTGCCAAAATTTTATTAAAGGAAATAATACCTAGGTTTGGCCTTCCAAACACAATTCAGAGTGACAACAGACCAGCCTTTGTTTCAGAAGTCACACAGAAGGTAAGCAAGGCCTTGCAGATTAAATGGATACTACACTCATCATGGACACCTCAGTCAACAGGTAAGCCTGAGAATATGAACCATGCTCTGAAATTATAACAAAACTTTGTCAAGAGAATCATTTAACCTGGGAGGAGGTTTTGCCAATTGCCTTGCTTAGGGTCCAGGTTGCATCTAGAAGTGGACTTAAATTGAGTCCTTTCAAGATTGTACATGGGAGACCATTCCAGGACAGTTAGGATTACTAGACCCAGGGATAGAACATGACAATCATATCAAACAGTGTGTACAACAATTATGTCAGGTACTAAGCACTCTTCATGAGTTTGCTCTCTCCAGGTCCCCTCTTCCACCTGATGAGCCTTTGCACTCTTTCCAGCTGGGAGACAAAGTCTTTTTAAAAATCTGAAAAGATGGGCCAAGCCCGTGGCGCACTTGGGAGAGTGCGGTGCTGGGAGCACAGCAGCACTCCCACCGCGGGTTCGGGTCCTATATAGGGATGACCGGTGCGCTCACAGCGCTCACTGGCTGAGCACAGTGCAGCCGGTCTCAAAAAAAAAAGGACAAAAAAAAATCTGGAAAGAACAAGGTCCAGAACACCAGCCAACAGGAAAATGGCACGGGCCTTTTGATGTCTTACTAACAACTCATAGTGCTTTAAAGCCTGCAGGAGTTAAACCACTGACACATCATTCCCGAGTAAGGCTGGCTCCTGAAGAAAAAAACAATGTACCCAAGTCTATCAACCAGTGGGCTTATGAACCAGTTAAACAAAATTTGTCTGTCCGTTTGTGTTTGAGTAACTAAGTTTGTGCCTTTTGGTCATTAAAGACCTTATGACTAAAAAGAAAATAAATTTTTCTTCTGAGTTTCTCCTGGTAAGCTTGAGAAACAGAAAACTGGGAGCCAGAACAGTTATAATTGGCTAAGTCTCAGAACAAAATTTATCTATGCACAGAGTTCTGCAAATGTTAAAACTAAAAAAACCTGTTAGGAAGAAAATCAAGGTCACTTGGAGATTTTGTTTTTTCTTATACAATTCAGCCAGTCTTAAGTAAATGTAAATATTTGAGAATTTAACCCAAAACTCATTTAAAACTAAAACTGAAGGGGAAAAAAAGGTAAAAAGGTTTTTTTTTTGATAATCAGACCACTATGAGAAATGTTTTCAGAATTATCTGCCTGGGTTTACTGGTCAAATAGGATTATATTTGTCTGTGCTAGAGATTTTTTAAGTTAAAGTTATGAATCCAGCCTATAACAGAATGATCCTTGATTATGAAATTTTTAGATAAATGGGGCTAATTTGGTATTGTTGATGAAAAAGGAATCAGAATGTAGAAGAGATGTGAAGAAAGCTATGGATATGGAGATGTAGTTGTTGTTAAGAAGGTTAAAAAGAAAAGAAATACTTTTATACAAAAAAGCATCTTATGTAATGAATTTTTGTCCTAGAGCAAAATGACTGGTTGTTTAAAAAAGAGAAAATATAGGACAAAATAAAAAAGTCTAAAGCATATCGTCGGAGGTCCGAGTAAGTTGTAGTGATGGTTTGTGAACAGCGAATTTATGCAAAGATTTTGTGTATGATTAAGATGACTATAATTAAAAGGGAATTAGCTAAGTTTTTCTAAAGACTGAACTTTAATATTAAAAAGACACTGATATAGAACTAAGTTTCCCCTATATTAGAACAAGATTTTCTTGAAATATTGACCAGATTCTTAGTAAAATTGCAAAAGTTTTGATTTTTAAAGGCATCTGCAATCAGATTCATGGAAAAGACTCTAACAAGTACTCTTAAACACAGGTCTCAAATAACTTTAAGATCAATGGACGGAACAAAGCTTTTCCAGAACTCTAATAAGAAATCTGATAGGTATATAAAACTGCTAATTAAAATAAAGCAAAGCAAAAATTAATTACAACGAAGTTAAATATCTGATAAAGATAATGTTTTGTAATGTCACTGTTGGTTCTTTACTTAAATGTTTTGTTTTCCAGATTTAAGGAGAACTTCTTTCTTATACTTTGTGTAACTTACAGCAATTTGGTAAAATGTGCTTTTCTGAACAAAGATGGAAGCATTTGCTTTCTCCCTATTTGATTGCTCCAAAATTTGAAAACTGTTTGTGAGTATCCTTCTGATATTTATGGCAATACGGTTGTTTGCATAAGTACAATAAGAATTTGCTCTCTCTATAACAGGATACAATTGGAAAGGTTGATTACAAAATAGCATGTCTCTTCTAAGTTCCTGACCCCACCTTGTGTTGCCCTAATTTGGCCTAACTGCTGTTTCATCTTCCCCCGACATGGGGCATGTCTACCTGGGAATGAGTCTTCCCAGCACTGAGGCATCCATACAAAGAAAAGTGAAACCTTTTCAATCAGGAAATTGATCATCAATGCTTTTACGAAGAATGCTTTGATCAAAAAGGAGGAAATAATATCTTGTCTACAAAAACAGTTCTCTAAAGTTTCACAGCCTTGAAGGGGGTGCTCATGACTTGGATGAGACAAACTGTTCCTAAACAAAGGATTCATGTAAGTTCTTAAAATTCTTGATGTACTAATTAATGTATAGCTTGCTAACTGTGATTAAGCTACCTGCTGTCAATCAACTGTTAAGACGATAAATAAGCAAATGCCGTTGGTCCCTCCACCACTCCAACTGGACACCAAAAGCTATGTCCTCCATCATGTCAAATAGTTCCACTCCACATTAACCCCTACTGTGCCCTGAAAACAGCTTGAAGCAGTCAGATGAGTCGGCGGCCCACTCCATAGAAATGGAAGGAACTATTGACAGTGGGGAATTGTTGGAGTGAGCAGGACTGAAGCCATGTTGGGACCTAAAGCTGCCTGGGCTGCGGGGGGGGGGGGGATTTTTAAAAGGACAGTTTTTTTCTCTCCACTCTTGCTTCCCATCCCCTGACTTTTTTTTTCCTTTTTTTTCTTAATTTTATTTCTTTTTTTTCTTAATTTTATTATCCCCTGACTTTCTTATCTCGCTCACTAAGTAGGAAAACAAGGCCGAGAAGCTAATTAGTACTTTGCAAAGCTAACAGTTCTTTCTTTGAGACTTGTAGAGTTTTGAGAAAATGATCAAAGCCAAACGACTGGAAGCTGACCTTGGGCACTGGCCAAGTACACTGGCACAAATCAAAATCTTGCAGGGTCCTGAGATAACAGCGAAGATGAGAACAGAAACCAGATGAGGCCTTGGCAAAGACCCTGTACCTGACTCACAGACACGGACCCCTCGTAGCTCACGTCTCCTTCTCTCCTGCTTTTCTCCTCCCCCATTCCATTCCCTCAACCCTTCCTTTAAAAACCCCTCAGTAAATGTAAATCTTTGAGATGCGGTAGCCTGCCATCTCCTTCAGCTGAATACATCTGCTTTCCTAACACCAACCATTTGACTTCTGAGTATTTTTCTTTCCTTTTCAAAGGGGCGGGCAGCCGGACCTGAGTCGGGTAACACCTCCTCCCTGATGCCCCTGTGTCCTTGGTGTGGAGCAGTCTTCCCTCCCCACCACTTGGTTAGTTCCTCCTCCTCTCAAAGCCCTCCATTCTGTTATTTTGGTTCTTTTCCCTGTTATGGTTCACACATTGGTATTTCTACGTTTGATAAACACCTACCTTGCCATGGATAGCTCCATGAGGCCAAACACACTGTCTGTAGTGCTCACTATTAGCTTATATCTGAGATGCTCATCGAATGTTTGTTGATTGAATAAATGAACTGGAAGAGATTTTTCAGGACATTAATGATTGCTGGTAACAGGTGAGATTCTGGATGCTATGTTTAACATTTGTACTTTTCTGTACATTCCAAGTCTTTTTTCCCAGAGAGCAAGGATAATTTTAGAATCAGAAAATAATAAAAGTATGCACCAAAGGTATAGCTACCTTTGTTCACTGTGCTGATTCACCTTCATATCACTCTTTTAGTTCAACAAACACATACTGAGTACCTGCTGCAGTATTATAAGGGCTGGGGATACAGCAGAAAACAGAACAAGGTGTTTACAGTACGGGGGGGAAGATAAACAAGTACAATGCATCATGTATCCGATGGCAGTCAATGCCTTGGAGAGAAATAAAGCAGGAAAAGAGAACAGGGAGTGTGTGTTCTGGGAGGGGAAGTTGCAATTTTATCAGCACCACACTCTCCTGAGTGAGCCATGGGCTGGCCCGGAAGTTACAATTTTAAATAGGACAGGGAAGACCTCACTGAGAAGGTGATGCACGAGTAATGATCTACAGGAGGTGAAGGAGTAAGCCTGCAGGTATTGGGGGACAAGAAGATCCCCACAGAGGGAACAGTGACTGGAGAGGCCAGGAGATAACATGTCTAGCATGTTTGGAGAATAGCAGGGAGGCCACTATGACTGGAACAGAGTGACCAAGGGAAAGATGGGAGGAGATAGTTTCAGAGTGATTTCAGGCTTGGTCATGGAGTTGCATTTGCAATGAAAGGTGAGTGGAAGTGTGGTGTGCTACTTCTGAGTGGAAGCTTTTTGAGCCTCTGTGTGGATCCATGTGTTCTTTCCCTCCGCCGAAAGGCCAAGGATGCCCCAGGTAGAGGGAGGCTGCCTGGCCCTGGACTAAAGGCAACATGGAGTAGAGCAGCAGCAAAACCACAATAGACAAGTTACCTTGGTGTTATTAGCCTCAAAGACTTTTACTGCCATTTGTTACCACAGCATAACTTAGCGTAAGCTGACTGATATAATAAACCACTAGAATTACTGCCTTTTTAGAGGTTAAAATTATTTTCATAGCTTCTATATCCCTATCAGAAGAAACAAAATTAAAATCATATTGACATATCAAGTGCTGGTAAGGATGAAGATCAATGACAACTCTCATGTGTTGCTGGTGGAAAAGCAAAAGGGATATAGCTGCTTTGCTTTCTTACCAAGCTAAACGTAGTGTGACTATACAGCCCCACAATCACATTCCAAGGTACTTACCCAAGAGAAATGAAAACTTATTATCAGACAATATTGAACTTCATCAGAGACCTGTGCTCCTGGAGAAATTCCCCCTTTTGTGCTAGGAGAAACAGCTAACCACACAAAGGACCCCCCTATTCTCACATATTCCGAGATAAGACCCTAGTAGGGAGGGGCCCCCCTCCCTCATTTACTCCATCCTTCCTCATGTTTTCTATAAAACTCACAGATGAGTCCTTCATTTATCAGCCTTTATAAAACTCCAGACCTCCTTCCTTTCTTTTGAAATGTTACACTTTAATACAAAGGATGTGGATTGCTAGAAACTAGGAACATGATGGCCACAGTTATAAGTGTCTCACATCTCCATATTGGATGGGAGAGTCTGTCCAAAACTTCCACACACATTCTTAAGCTCTGGACATGTTTTATGATGCTGAAAGTCGCCTTCTCCTTGGCCAACCAAATAGGAGGTAAGTGGGAATAGAGGGAAGGGGCATCTTTTCCTTAACTTTTCTGAGATTTTTCACTAATGGCTGCTCATTAACAGGATTTAATTTTCTAGACTAGTTCTGGAATTCAGGGCAATGTGAATGCCCAAAGGGCACCAGGCTGGGCAGGCCATGTCTTTTCTCAAAGAAGTAAACAGAGACAACAGAGGTTTCTTGCTTGTATGTTTGTTTTTAGGCTGGGTTTATTAACTTGCTGGGCAAGGGAACACACACTGAATACTTCACCAAGTCGGGAAGGTTAGAGGTCTAAAAGAACTAGGAAAGTGAGTATATTAATTACCTATGACTGCTATGACAAATGACCACAAACTTCATGTCTAAAACCCATGCATTTATTCTCTTACAGCTCTGGAGGCCTAAATCTCTTTCACTTGGCTAACGGTCAAGGTGTCAATAGGGCTGATTCCTTCTGGAGGATCTGGGGAAGAATCTGTTTCCTTTTTCCACCTTCTAGAAGCTGCCTGTATTCCTTGGCTCGTGGCTCCTTCCTCCATCTTCAAAGTGCATTACTCCAACCTTTGCTTCCCTTGTCAAGTCTCCTCTGACTCTAACCCTCCTGCCTCCCTCTTATAAGGAAACTTGTGATTTCACTTAAGGCCTACCTGGATAATCCTGGATAATCTTTCCCATCTTAAATCCTTAACTTAATCACATCTTCAAAGTCCTTTTGCCGTATTAACTAACATTCAGGTGTCCCAGGGATTAGGATGTAGACATACTTGAGAGGCCATTATTCAGCCTAATACAGGGAACTTCTGATGGTTGTGTTAATGAAGGATTGCAGTCCAGCCTGTGGAAGAACAGAAGAGGGCCTGGGTCTGGACACAAATGGTTAAAACTAGCCCTATTGGCCAGGCACCACCTGTAAGGGGCGATTCACTGTGTCTGTCTCTCACAGGCCATCAGCCTTTCACAGCTTTGGCTGTTAGACCTGATGCAGGTGAAACCCAGCACCCAGTTTTGGTGTCTCTAAAGCAAAGGCTGCTGCAAATGGAGACTTTTCCTTTTGCACTGCCCCAGGGGAGCTGTTTTTCTAATATATATGGAAGCAAGGTGACGACTGTTTGTGGTCGTACCAGAATCTCAGCAAGGAGCAGGCCACAAGAGTGAAAGCCACATAAGAAAAAAGAGGATTTTCTCTAATGTTTGTGTCAGTTCTCTTTTGCTGCCACAACAAATTATTACACATTTAGCAGCTTAAAACAACACAAATTTATTATCTCACAGTAGAAGTCCAGGTGGGTTTTACTGAAATCGAAGTGTCAGCTGGCCTGGGCTCTTATTTAGAGGCTCTGGATGGGAGAATCTGCTTCCAGGCTCATTCAGGTTGTTGGCAAATCAGTGAGGTTGTAGGAATGAGGTTCCCATTTTCTTGCCAACTGATGACCACCTGTTTGTCTTCTAGAACTCACCCACATTCCCTGGCTCATGGCCCCCTCCATCTTTAAAGACAGGAAGAGTGAACCGAGTCCTTCTCTGTTGTTGACCAGTACCCTGAGGGGAGACGGTGGGAAATGAAGAAAGATGATTTATTTTATGGGATCAGGAGTACCTTGCAGGCTGCTGACCTGCAAGGCATCCTAGTTTATGTTTGGTTCCTTTTTATAAGCCAGTGAAAATAACAAATGGTACTGATTAAATCAATTATATCTGTTAACAAGCTATTTATAGAACATCTTCAGCTGCCACAGTGCTTGAAGATTCATAGCTAACTACTTATCAACAAAATAAGAACATAAGTGTCTCATTTACAAAGCTTCCAGGGTCGTGGGTTCAATCAAATGTCAGACCTCAAAGAATTCTTGTTAGACCTACTCAACAGGAGGCAGAAAGGGGAAGTAGGTAAAAGGGATGCCAGCCTTGCTGGCAAGCTATTTATAGAACATCTTCAGCTGCCACAGTGCTTGAAGATTCATAGCTAACTACTTATCAACAAAATAAGAACATAAGTTTCTCATTTACAAAGCTTCCAGGGTCGTGGGTTCAATCAAATGTCAGACCTCAAAGAATTCTTGTTAGACCTACTCAACAGGAGGGAGAAAGGGGAAGTAGGTAAAAGGGATGCCAGCCTTGCTGGCTTGCCTAGAATAGCAAGGACTTTGTCGGCTTGCATATTCAGTACCCCACACTTCTCACACTTCAAATCTACCTTCTCCTTCTTCCACATCTGACTCCAGCCAAAGTTCTCTACTTTTAAGGGCTTGTGTGATTAGATGGGGCCCATCCCAATAATCTGGAATAATCTCCTCTCTATCTTGTGTCCCAATCATCTCAGGGCCTCATACTCCCAACTGCCCAAGCATGGAATCAACCTAGAATTAATCCAGTCCACATCTCACAGTCTCCTCTTTGGTCAGGAGTTTCCATTCTCTGTAATTTAATTATTTTCATTACAGCAGTAAGAGACACAAATCTGTAATTTTTAAATGAATGTACATATCCCAGGAAAATCAGACTGTAGTGGATTGAATTATGTCCCCCCCAAAACTCATTGAAGTTTGAATTGTGTCCCCCAAGTTTTATGTATTAGGAATTTAGCCTCCCCTGTGACTGTTAAGAGGCTGGGAAATCCTATTATGATAATTGAAAGAGAGGACTGGATTGTAGGACTGTGTAGTAGTGAATGGATTAAAAATGGTGGTCAAGGGTATGGTTGTGAGGGCTTTAAAAGAAAAGGAGAGTCTGTCTTTCTCTGCTCTCTCTGCTTCCACCATCTTGCAATGTGAGGCCACTGCGTCACTGTCACCACCACCAGATGGACTTTGGACTTCCCAGCCTCAGAAACTGTAAGCAATAAATGTCGTTTTTCTTTATAAAATCACCCAGTTCCATGTATTTTTTTTTAAAGCAACAGAAATGGACTAACACAGATGCTTTTTTTTTTGAAAGATGAGGATCTTTCTTTTAAAAGTATAGACAAGAAATGTATACACCTCTACTTTGCACTGTTCACATTCTGGGCCATATAACTGCTGTGGGGGCCTGAGCCTTGTAGGATGTTTAGCAAAACCCCTAGCTTCTACCCAATAAAAGCCAGTAGACTCCCTGTCACCCTCCGTCATGACCACCCAAATGTCTCCACATGTTCCCTAGGGTCAAAATGGCTCCCAGATGAGGATCACTGATCTATGGTAGAATGGATAAATTCATTAAGGTGTATTCATACTGTGGAATATTATATAGCAGTGAGAATAAACTACAATTATATGCAGCAACATGGGTGATTCTGATAGGCATAATGTTGAGCAGCAGTACATGCTCTGTGGTTCCATTTATACGAAATACAAAAATAAGCAAAACTACAAGTCAGGCTGGTGGTTACCATCAGGGGGTGGGGACTGTTCTGCTTCGTACCTGGGTGCTAGAACACCCACCTTTACACATGCAATTTGTATTAAAGAAAAAATTATTCATGACACTTGTTAAAGACACTAATACAGACTTTATTCAAGGAGGGTGGGGGGCTATCATCATGGGGAGTAGGGTTTCAGGAGACTGGACTCAACACCAACTCCAACAAAGACAAGTGGGGATTTAAAACCAAAGAGCAGGGTGGGGGCTCAGTGGATAGAAAACTACAAAGAAGTAACATCAGGGATAAGAGAGGTGAGGGAGTTTGGATGTGCTGTCCCCTCCAAAACTCACATGGAAATGTGATCTCCAATGTGGCAGTGTTGGAAACTGATTGAGTCATGGGGGCGGATCCCTCGTGAATGGATTAATGCTCTCCCTAGGGGAGGAGGGTGAGTTCTCACTCTATTAGTTCTCGTGAGAGCTGACTGTTTAAAGGGTCCTGGCACCTCCTCTCTCTCTCTCTCTCTCTCTCCTCTTGCCATGTGATCTGCTTGTACCTGCCAGCTGCTTGCTGTTTTTCTGCCATGAGTAGAAGCAGCCTGAGGACCATGCCAGATGCAGCTGTCCCAGAATCGAAAGCCAAATAAACCTCTTTCCTTTATAAATTACCCAGTCTCAGGTATTTGTTATAGCAACACAAAACAGACTAAACCAGAAAATTGGTACTGAGGAGTGGGGTGTTGCTAAACAGATACCTGAAAATGTGGATGCAGCTTTGGTACTGGGTAATGGTCAAAGGTTGGAGGAGTTTGAAGGACTTAGAAGAGAAAAAGACAAGGGAAAATTTGGAATATCTTGGAGACTTATGTGGTGGTGAGCAGAATGCTGATAGAAATGTGGACAGTACAGGCCAGCCCGGTGGCGCACTGGAGAGTGCGCCGCTTGGGAGCGTGGCGGGCGCCGCCGAGGGTTCGGATCCCATGTGGAGACCGGTTCCCACTCGCTGGCTGAGAGCGGTGCGGGCGCAGCACCGAGGGTTGCGGTCCCGTTGCCGGTCCCCGGTGCGGGCGCGACACCGAGGGTTGCGATCCCATTAATGGTCAGTAAAAAAAGACAAAAAAAAAAAAAAGAAATGTGGACAGTAAAGGCCATGTGGATGATGAGGTCTCAGATAGAAATGAGGAACTTATTGCGAATTGGACAAAAGATAACCCTTGCTACACCATAGCAAGGAACCTGGCTGCATTGTGTCCATGACCCTTGGACTCTGTGGACGTTGGAACTTAAGAGTTGTGAACGAGAGCATTTGGCCGAAGAAATTTCCAAGAAGCAAAGCATTAAGAAAGCTGCATGGTTACTTCTAACAGTCTATGCTGAGTTATGGTGGCAAAGGCATGACATAAAGCCAGAATTTAAAAGGGAAGCAGAGTGTAAAGATTTGGAAATTTTGCAGCCTGGCCCTGAGGTAGAGAAGTGGAGAGCAGGAGAAAAGCACAAGGGTGAAGCAGATAAACTGGTTGCTAAAGAAATTATCTTGGCAGTGAGGCAGCCAGATGCTAAGAACCAGGGCAATGGAAAAAAATGCCCTAAAGGCATTTCAGAAGTCTGGAAGGGTACCCCACCCATCACAGACCCTGAGGTCTAGAAAGACTGAGTTATCCTGGAGGACAGACCTGGGGCGCAGCTGCCCTTGGGATCCTGCTCCCTGCATTCCAGCTGCTCCAGCTGGAGTGGCCTCAAGTGTGGTTTGTGTAGCAGCCCTGGAGAGTAGAGGCCCAAAACCTCAGTGGCATCCATGTTGTGTTAAGTCTGCAGGCCAGCAAGACATGAGAGCAGTGGAGGTGTGGCAGCCTCCACCCAGATTTCAGAGGAGTATGGAAAAGCCAGGGGGCCCAGGCAGAGACCTGCCACAGGGGGGGAGCCACTGCAGTAGATCTACAGCAATGCCAAGTAAGAATATGGGGTTAGAGCCCCCACAGGGAGCCCCCACCAGGGAAATATCAAGTAGAGCCAAGGCAGCGGGGCTGCCACCAGGACCCCAGAACCGCAGGGCCACTGGCAACATGCAACACAGGCCTAGAAAAGCTGCAGGCAACAGTGCAGCTCACTGGGCTGTGCCTGGCAGAGCTGTAGAAGTGAGGCTCTCTGAAACTTTGGGGGCCTAGATGCTCAACTGTGTCCAGGATGCAGGACTTGTAGTCAAACATTATTTTGGAGCTTTAAGACATAATGTCTGCACTGCTGGGTTTTGGACTTGTTTAGGGCCTGTTTTTCCTTTCTTCTGGCCTATTCCTACCTTTTGGAATGGGAACATGTACCCAATGTCTGTTCCACCATTGTTTCTTGGCACTAGGTAAATTTGGTTTTGACTTTTACAGGTTCACAGCTGGAAGGACTTTTGCTTTTGGTCTCAGATGAGACTTTGGACTTTTAAGTTGGTGCTGGAGCAAGCGAAGACTTTTGGGACTGTTGGGATAGAATGATTGTATTTTGTATGTGAGAGCAACATGCGCTTTGGGGAGCCAAGGGCAGAATGATGGAGTTTGGATGTGTTGTCCCCTCCAAAACTCATGTGGAAATTTGATCTCCAATGTGGCAGTGTTGGAAATTCATTGAGTCATGGGGGCGGATCCTTCATGAATGAATTAATGCTCTCTCTTGGGGAGGAGGGTTAGTGAGTTTTCGCTCTATTAGTTCCCATGAGAGCTGACCGTTTAATGGATCCTGGCACCTCCTCTCTTTCTCTCTTGCTTCCTCTCACCTTGTGATCTGCTTGTACCTGCCAGCTGCCTGCTGTTTTTCCGCCATGAGTAGAAGCAGCCTGAGGCCCATGCAGATGCAGCTGTCCCAGAATCGTAAGGCAAATAAACCTCTTTTCCTTGTAAATTACCCAGTCTCAGGTAGTTCTGTTACAGCAACAAAAAACTGACTAATACAAGAGAATTCTTGTTAGACCTACTCAACAGAATTCTTGCTGCAGGCAGGCCAGGGTGATAAGATATCAAGAGTTAGGGATAAGGAATTTGATCAGATATCAAAGATGATCCAATACTAAGAGTGGAGAGGGATTTTTACTAAACTGACTAGCAGGATTCTTGCTAAAACTGGATCCTACAAGGACAGAGAGGGAAGCTCAAGTTCAGGCCTCATCAAGCAGAGGGCTCAGAGGAGGCTGATTAAAGTTAAGGAGAGATTAAAGTCAGTATAGTTTTCTATATGTCGGTTATACTAAAAAACATACACAAATCTCTGGACAACCTTCTGGAGATCACGTCAGACAAATCCCCTGTGCCCCAGTCACACCATCATACATCCAGAGTCCATAAACACAGCACCACCATCTCCCAATCAGAGATGGTTTACAGAGGGTCTCACCAGTCTTCCACCCCCACGTACTTCTTACAAGATCACCACCTTCAAATGGGTGGGGGAGTTTTTTTATTTCTCCAAATGCTTTTCCAGGGCCATTCTCTTCCCTTCTCCCCTTCCCCTACCTCTTTACTCACCTCCTCTCTCCCCTCTCTCTCTCTCTCAGGACTACCCACCCTCCTCTGTGACATAGCTAACATGGGCCCAGTCCTGGTAGGTCACATCTTCATTTCAAAAGGAATAAGTGCACAGATATGTAAAATCAACTGTTACAATAAAAATTAAAATTAAAAAAAAATTTTTTTTAAGTAGTGTGTGCCTTGAAGACCACAGCTAAGACACCAGACATGAAAGGCACACCTGAGAGGCAGGTCTGCCTAAAGCCCCTTCCCAGCTGAAACCTGAGGGTCAGGACCTCAGAATCCTACCACCATGGAGACACGAGGTCATAGTCATAGAATCTTGACAGCACCAACACCAGGGACCTCACTCATTCCTGTCCTGTAACTTGTCATTAAATCTTCCCTATCTGATTTGCTGTACTTTATCCCTCGGGGATTCTTTGTCTGGACACTGTGGCATGACTGCATGCATAAAAAAAGCACAGCAGTATCCTTTTAAATCCCTGAAATTTCAGCTAAAACCCAACCAAAATTCTGGACTAACCAGAGTAGTACATGGTGAAAAAAATCTGGGAACAAGATAGTAGAATGAGACCAGGGTTGCTAAGGATGAGACTGCACTGAGTTTTCACAAAAACAAGAAGCAGGTCTAAGGCCAAGGATATTTCTAAACACTGCTGCCTTGTATTTTTGCTTCCTTGGAGGTTTCTTCTCTTCCTTTCCGTCTTCTCTTTCTTTCCTCTCCCTCCTCTCCAATCCTTACACCTCTCTCTGGCTTGCATATCTAGAGAGTGATCAGGCCATTTACAGAGAAGGGGTACATATGGAGAGGAATGAATCGATGGAGTGGGCAAATTCATCTTCCTTCCTTCAGTCACCTGGTGAGACACCACATACCAAGCACTGAAAGGCTCTGGGTTAAGCGTGATACATTCCCAAGGATGCTCTGTCTTGAGATGGCAGCTCAGAACTCAACTCCAGCAAACTTTAAAGGTCATTATTTCTTACCTGCTCTTCTGAGAATCCAATGAAAGAATGATATTCACAGAAAGAAAAACACATATACGCATGGACCAGTCAATCTTCACAAAAAGTTTGCCCACATATCCAAGGATGACAGGACAGGCTGCAGTGAAAGCCGAGGGGGACAAGGCCATCCTCATTCCTCTTTGGAGCTCATTTGATGGTTCTTCCTGTCAAAGGACACCCACACATAAAAGCCCAGGATGCCTGACTTGGTTTCTAACTAATACAACTCACAGACTTAATTAGCTCAGAGTGGCCTTCACTCTGACTCTCCCTCTGTAGACACCAGGGAATGGAAAATGGGGCAAGCCCAATTCCAAGGAGATCCATTCACAGGACTTTGAGGCTGTGTCAACCAGCCTGACTGGCTTTCAATTGGCTGGCATTGCACTGCCTCAAAAGGGATGTTCCAGCATCATCTCAGACTTATCTGCAGCCACTTGTTTCCCATTCTCTGAGACCCACCCTCTCCTCCATAATGACACCTCCTTATAATCCAAGCCCCAAAGCAAGAAATGATTCTCATGGCCTAGGTTGTGAGATGCTCTGATTCCAAAGAAATTTCTGCCTAGATGGCCCCCCATCCATGCTTACAGCTGCTCTGTATCCCTGATCTAGCCCCTACTGGTAAAGAAGCTCCAAAGAAAACCCAAATTCACCTTCCTTTGGCTTTTTTATTCATTATGAAATTATTGTACCAACAATGTATGATTTGTAATAGAGAAAAAAACTATACACAATCCCAGTCCCCTAAGAAAATCACTTGTTTATTTCTCCATCCTCCACTTCCAATCTACACACACATGTGCACATATCTTTACATGGCTGTAATGACAGTAAATCTATTTTATGCCTTCTTTTTGCCATATTGTAAGCATTTTCAACAAGGCAAAAAAACCTTTATAACTGTGGTTCAGAGCAGCTGAAAGGAACAAATTAGAAGTGTCCTAAATGAACAACAATGGTGTGGGGTTGGGGGGAAAGATGATAACATAAACATAACAACTCAATATTTTTTTATTTCAAGAACTAAAGCAACAAATCACATTTCTTGGAAGCAGCCCTTTCCATCTTATCATAAGCCTGTTTTAGTCTTAAGAGGGATGACTTCACTGTTCATTCACAAGCGACTTCTTCATTCAGTTTCCTCTTCTGAAACAAATCCTCAACGTTCTGGCAGGACTATAACACAGAAATACATTCAAACAGCAAAATCTAACAATAATTCTGTGGTTGCTGTGGAGTTGAGCATTGTGTGGGATCTCTCACCAGTACGTCTTTACTGACACAGAAGACAATAAGAGCTCCTGCCAAAAGCTTCTCTTCCTGATTATACTTACAAAATTTCGTTCTAGCAAGAGTTTGCTTATGTACAATAAGGTGAATACTCCCTATTAAAGGATTCCTCATACCAGTTACTTACCGAATACATTCATGTGTCCTTTCTAGTTTAAGCATTCTAATGCAGAAGTGTGTGGATATCTCCAGGAAAGTATCTTCCTCACATTTTCATGCTTCATTCCAGTGTATGTGCTAACATATTTGGTATAGGCTGAATCATCCCTAAAGCCTTTTCCTACTTATTACCATCCTATGTTCTCTCCAGTTCCCTAATGAACAGATTTAACAAAATGGCTAAGGAATGTCGAATAGTCATCAATTCACTGGATAGCTTAAAGAATTCTTTTCTACCAACCAGGGAGGAGTCACATCTGAAGGCACACCTCCTTCATGTAGGTTTTTGAGAACAAGTTAGGAGAAGAGTGTGGCCTATGTTTATTATATTTCCATGGTTTGCTCTCCAGAGTGTGTTCTTTGATGTCGGACAAGGGATGAGCTCCTTCTGAATGTTTTTCCACAATGAGGACACTGTGTGGGACCCTCTCTGCTATGGAGTCTCTGATGTACTGCTAGGTGAGAGTTCTGCTTAAAAGACTTCCCACATTCTGGACACTGGTACGGGGTCTCCTTAGTGTGAATTCTCTGGTGCTTGGTCAGACAAGAGCTGTCCCTGAAAGCTTTGCCACACTGATTACACTCATAGGGCTTCTCACCAGTATGAGTCCTCTGGTGGCGGATGAGGCCAGCAATATTCCTGAAAAGTTTCTGACATTGGTCACAGCCATAGGGCTTCTCACCAGTATGAATCCTCTGATGCCTGATGAGGTACGCACTCTCAATGAAAGTTTTCCCACACTCTTTACATTCATAGGGTTTCTCCCCAGAATGGATTTTTTGATGCACAATAAGGTGAGAATTGCGGTTGAAGGATTTCCCACACACTGCACATTCAAAGGGCTTCTCTCCAGTGTGAGTCCTCTCATGCTGGGTGAGGTACGAGCCGTCTCGGAAAGCCTTTCCACATTTGCTACACTCATAGGGCTTCTCACCAGTATGGATTCTGAGATGCACAGTGAGGTGAGAGATGTCAGTGAAGGGTTTCCCACACTCATTACATCTATACGGTTTTTCCCCTGTATGAGTTCTTTGATGCAAAATCAGGGATGAATTTCGGTTGAAGGTTTTTCCACATTCTAGACATTCATAAGGTTTTTCACCTGTGTGAATTCTCTGGTGTTGTGTAAGAGCTGACCCATCACTGAAAGCTTTCCCACATTTACTGCACTTATAGGGCTTCTCTCCTGTATGGATCCTTTGATGCACAATCAGGTTGTAGTTTTTAGAGAAGGATTTTCCACACTCATTACAGGTATAAGGTTTCTCTCCAGTGTGAGTTCGGTGATGTAAAATAAGAGAAGAGTTCCGTTTGAAGCATTTGTCACATTCAGTACATTTATATTGTTTCTCTCCAAGGTAACTCCTCCCGTTTTCATTAAGAGAAGAGCTCAGGGTAAAGATGTCCCGAAAGTCCTTACCTTCATACAGTTTCTTGCCTCTTTTCATTATTTTTTGATCACCAAGGGGAATAAAATGGCTGAAAGATTTAACACTTTCTGGGTATTTACAGGGTTTCTCTCTCATTTGATTTCTTCCAAGTTGAATAACTTCCATGGAATGGTTGAAGGTTTTTCCACAGGCATCACTGTCACCAGTTCTCTTAGCTGCACAGCTTTTGGGACAACTGTGTAAGGCTGGATCACAAACCAAACTTTCAACATCTGAATCATGCATATGGAAACCATTTGTTGTAGGAACTCTCTGAGATGGTGGAAGGTCTGAGCTTGTATTCAAATGCCCCTTGATATCAGGATACTCACGAATTGCTTCCTGAGCCTGTGGTTTCTCCTGAGTTAAAGCTGATTGCCTCAAATGTCCCTCCCGGTTCTCATAGTCCCAACTGTCACCTAGAATGGAGAAACAGGCACCCTCCCTTATGAATCCTTCCATTTCTATGTCACAGGATAATTCTTCCTCAGGAATATTCTGAGCTGTTATTTTCAGTCTGATATCCCAGGCTGAAAAGAAAAGAAAAGGCAAGCTTAGGTGCACAAGGTACATTCGGAAGAGGAAATGAAAATGATGATCGACTAGGTGTGTCTACTTTTACTTGTTTTCTTTTTAAGATTCACATTTGTACAAGGGAGAGGTAAAATGACAACCAAGAGATAGAGCCAATGGTAATTTGGTAGCAGCTGTTTAAACATAAAATAGGCATATTCCACTTATAGGTAGTATCTCGGATTCAGAAAGAATAAGTTCATAAAGAGTCACATAGTATTGTCATCCTCCTAGATAGCAGGCAGGAGAAGCAGTATTGGAGAATAAAAATCACCAAAAGGATTAGCTTGAGATATGGAGACCAGAAGTCAGGTGTTACTGCTCACACTGGAATACCATCTTAGCTATTGCATTCTTGTCCCCATCACCCACTGCCTATACGAACAATCAATGCACATTTCCAAAGCCTTGACTTCACAGTGTGCTTACAACAGCACTGAATGAACAGTTCTCACCCTAGCTCTGTGGTTAGAGTTCTCTCTTCATGGATGAGACATGGCACAGGCTCAGTGACCCAAAAGCTCTGGGGCTAAGTCCTAGATCTGTCAATGACCACCCTGCAGAGTTGTTATGAAAATTGGATCATGTCTGAGGCAGGCTCGAAGGCAAGGGAATGAACAGCATTCTATAAATGGCTGCTAGTGTTGTCATCATTATCAATCTCACCACCCTCTCCCACTTCTTTGACTTCATAATATTAAGACAACTGGTTCTCCATATTTTTTAAAGTAAAATGAAATTAGACCCTTACTTCAGAATATATATATATTTAAAATTTCAAACAGATAAAGGCCCTCAACATAAAATCAAAGTTTGAATTATGGAAGGCAGCTATGTAAACCACTATACCACCAACGCTCTGTAAAATTTGAATTATGTAGGATGCCTCATGAGTACAGCAGACCTCTATCAACAAAGATAAACAAGCAAAAACCATACAGACAAAGGTTAACAAATTTGGTATCAACATTTAAAATTTCCATACAATAAAAGACACCATAAAAAACAAAATACCAGTGGCAGATGAAGACAAAATATTATAAACATAAAAGAGACAAAGTATTAGTGCCCAAGATCTATAAAGAATTCTTACAGAACAGCACAAAAACGAAAAGAATGGGCAAAAGATACAAAAAAGCACTTATGAAGAGAAAATAGAAATGTTCTGGAAACATGAATATCTGCTCATTCCCTCAATCATTCAGGCAATTACAAACTGCAACTTCAAGAACACAAAATCTGCACATTTTATTTGAGTTTTAAAAATAAAATGAAGTGTGATAATATAAAGCTTAGGCAGGTCACATGGGGAAAAGAGATGACAAGCATATAAAGTGGTCAGTCTGCTTCTCAGGGTAATTTGGTAGCAGCTGATTAAACATAAAATAGGCACATTCCACTTGTAGGTATCTCAGATTCAGGGAGCATGAGTCCCAGGCAGGATAAATGAACATCAATCTATAACTACGGAGGTGGTTTTAAGGCCAGGAGTGAGGAGAGAGACCACTGGTGAAGGATGAAAACTATCACGATAGATCAGTTAACGGCACAAATAGAAACCTAAAGGTAATGGAAGGTACTTCCAAAATGACAAAAACAAACAAACAAACAAAAACCAGATACACTACTGTTCAAGAGTAAGGGTAAGACAAAGACAGCTTCAGAAAAGCAGAGCTGAGTTAATCTCCAAGGACACTAGCCAAAGGAATTAGAAAAACTTGTTCTTCAAGAAAAACCTCAGAAGGAAGAAATAGAAAAGAAAGATATCGATGGACATGTATTTAAATCAAATCCAGTGCTGACCATATAAAATGCAGCAATAACATGACTCGGGGAATTAATGGGGTGGACTAAAATACTGGACAGGAGTGCCTGTGAGATGGGAAAGGGCTAACAAAATTAAGTGTTCTGAAGTCCTTACATTTTTCCTGATTCACGTGAGTCTTAGCCAAGTCAGGAACAAAACAATAAATGTAGTGTAAAACTTTCAAGTCCACAGAGCAGTGGTTTTCAACCAGGGATGATTTTAACCCCAGAAGACATTTGACAATCTTTGGAGAAGTTTTTGGTACCATGATTAGGGGGCAGGTGCTACTAACACCTAGGGGGTAGAGCCCAGGAATGCTGCTAGACATCCTAAAATACACAGAATGGTCCCCCACAACAGAGAATGATCCAGCTACAAATGTCAATAGTGCTGAGGTAGAAAAACTTTGCAGATGGAGGGAAGAATAATAAAGAAAGCAAGATCAATCTAGAAGAAGCTGGTAAGGGGGAGAAAACAGCACAAAAAGAACAGGTTAAACAGAGAGCATAGGGCTGGCCAGTTAGCTCACTTGGTTAGAGCATGGTGCTGGTAACATCAAGGACAAGGGTTCAGATCCCCTTACCGGCCAGCCACTTAATAAATAAATAGCATAAAGCAGGATATCATCAATAATGATAAATGCAAATGACCTTGATGGGCCAGATAAAGATACTGTGTCAACTGTATTAAAAAATATGTTTGTAACAGAAACACCTAAAGTAAAAGGACACAGAAGATAAAAGCAAAAGGTTGGAACAGGAAGATGCTAACCAAAGGAAGGTTTTGTGGCTCTTTATTAATCAAAGATAAACTTCAAGTAATAACCACAGGGCAATATAACAGTAACAACATGTCTCAAAACAGAGTAAAGTCAGCCAGGATTGCAAGAAGAAATCAGCCAATCCAACCAAAGCAGGAGGTTTTAATGAACCTCCTTCAGAAATGGAAATTCAGAAAAACTGAATAGAGATAAGCAGGAAAGAATGTAATCAATCAGCCTGATCACATGGCTGGATGAAAAGCCATTGACTAATTAGAGCCAAAAGCTTTCTAAGCACAAGTGTAACATTTGCTAACAATGACCATAAACCAAGCCAAAGAACAAGTTCAAGGAAGGCTAGACTACAACATGACACAAACCACAGCCTGTTGACGACAATGTGGTCAAGCTGAAACCAGTAACAGGAAGAAAATCAAATACAATAAAACAATGAGCAAAACAAACCCATTTATTTGGAAAAATGAAAACCTGTTTCTCATAATTGACAGGTCAAAGAGAAAACTTGACAGAAATTAGAAAATATCTAGAACTGAACAACAATAAAAACAATACACCTCAAAACATATGGCAAATGAGCATGCAGCTAATATAGTTCCTAGACAGAAAACAGTCGTTAATGCTTATATTAAAAAAAGAAGAGTATAAATAGACTTCTTGAGGGTCTTGAAACACAGACTGTGACAAGTCAACAGCCCTGGTGGCCTCTGAGGCCATCTGCCGAACTAGGGCTGGGTCTAGAGCTCACAGACACCTCAAGCCCATTCACAGACTGGGTCACAAACCCTTAACATGCCAGGCTGGGTGCCCAAACCCCTCACACACCAGGCTGGGTCACCAGATCCCTCACACACAGGTCTATGAGCTAGGTAACCGGCAAAAAGGTCCTTGGAAGCCATAGGTCCGAGAGCATGACAGCACGAGGTGGATGCCCAAGGCAGTTAATGCCAGCCAAGGTAGTGGTGCCACGCATGCACACTAACTCCACCCCCTCACACACAATTTACTTACAAAGAAAGCACTGCACCACCCCCAACTGGGCCTAAGGCAATGGGTCCTGATTAAATGATCCTATTTTCCCAACACCATCTATGAATTTTCTTCAGGCCATCACCAATGGGTTGTACTGTTGAAGTAAATGGCAAAGCACATTCTGGGATGTGGATGAAGCACAGCTCCCCCAGAATGGCCTTGTTGGTTTCAGGAGTGGCACTTCAGAACAGTATGTACCTTACTCCACCACTAGAAACAAGATTCAGGAGTGGGCCTCACCTTCAACACCTTACAAGACAATGAAACACAATTTAAACATGTAAAGTACGTGGCTTTTTATGTAATTGCATTTTTACTGCTTACCATTAACTTAATTAAAATTATTTGATCAAAAAAAAAAAAAAGCAGACTGAAGGTTAGTGAGCTCACTGATCAACTTAAAACTTAAGGTAAAGAACCATGGACTAAACCTATTGGCAGAATGCAATAATAAAAATGAGAGCAAAAATTATCAAAACTGAAAACAAGGAAACAGCTGGGAACATAAAGAAAAGACTAATGAAATAGTCATATCTTTGACAAAAGTGACCATAAAAAAAGAGCAATTCCTAATCCCTGTCAAGTTTTCTCTTTGGCCTGTCAATTATTGAAATACAAATTGTGATATTAATTGTGAAATGGGATTTAACTGAGAAACAGTAGAAAGTTACCAAAATGGCAAAGTTAGATTTATCTGAGGAATGCAGACTATGGAACATTACAGCATCTATTGATGTAATTCCCCATATTATCAGATTAAAGTAGAAGACAGCTCCCTTACACCCTACTTCAATACATTCTGAAACTGCTATGAGGAAATCTCACCTGGACTCGTGATCAAAATACTCTCAGATTAAAGTAACAGACACTTTTACTCTATCTCAATAAATTCAGAAAGTATATGAAGGAAAGCTCAGACTCCTGATGAAAATTCTTAACTAGGAACACAGGGAATTAAGGTGAACATCACACCTAATGAGGAAACATCAGAATCACTCACTCTGAAGTAAAGGCCAAGACCTCAGACACTTGCTATGTCCACAGCATTCAACAGTGACCTGAAGGGGCCAGCTGGTCAATCCTGGACACTACAAAAAAAGGATGGATGATGGGCTCAGCTGTCAATCCTGGACACTACAAAAACTTCTCCCACTGACAGAGCCTCCTGAGGCTGCCCTGCCACCATGACAAGTGTTTCCTGTGCTGAATCTTCTGGGTAGACTGGGGCTTGGGATGGCCTGTGGTCATCCTGTTAAAATGATAGACTAGAGAGCACCTCCCTGCAGGTTTGGGGTTGAGGGGAAGATGCACCATGTAAGGTTAAAAGAAATGAGATAAATTAGACATATACAGGATGAAATTACTTAGGGAAGTATTTAAGGCACAAAATATTTTGGAAGTAAAAATATAATAATGCCCTAGGTAAGAAACCCACCAAAGCTGTGATTTTGACTGTCCTGGGGGTAGGGAGAGGAACCAACATTGAGGAGCAAAGGGAATGTCCATTTCATCAGTAATAGATACTTCCTGTATTGAAATAAGAGTTAAATATCACCTAGAAAGTGAAAGGACAACCCACAAAATGGGAGAAAATATTTATATGCATTTATCTAGAATATGTAAAACTCTCACAACAATAAGACAAATAACTCAATTTTTTTAAATGGGCAAAGGATCTTGTCTTAGTTTGGGCTGCTGTAACAAATACACCAAAAACTAGGTGGCTTAAACAACAGAAATTTATTTCTCATAATTCTGGAGGCTGCGAATTCCAAAATCAGAGTGCCAACATGGTTGGGTTCTACTGAGGACTTCCTGTTTCGCAGATGGCCATCTTCTCACTGTGCCCTCACATGGCAGACAGACAGAAAGCAAGCTCTCTTATGTCTCTTCTTAGATGAGTACTAATCTCATTCATGAAGGCTCCACCCTCATGACCTAATTAACTCCCAAAGGCCCCATCTCCAAATACCATCACATTGGGGATTAGGCTTCAACAGATAAATTGGGGGGTAGGGGGGGAGGACACAAACATTCAGTCCATAGCAAATATTAATAGACATATCTAGAAAGAAGACATACAAATGGCGAATAAGCACATAAAAAGATGATCAACATCAATCATTAGTCATTAGGGAAATACACTTCATATTCACTAGAATGGCCAATTAAAAAAAAAGAAGAGCAGACAGTAACAAGTATTGGAAAGGATGTGGAGAAACTGGAACCCTCATTCACTGCTGGTGGAAATGTAAAATGGTGCAGCTGCTTTGGAAAACAGTCTAATTCTCAAAAAGTAAAACATTCAGTCACATGATCCAGCAGTTCCACTCCTAGGTATCTACTCGAGAAAAGTACAAACATATATCCACACATAAACTTGTACACGAATGTTCATAGCAACATTATTCATGATAAACAAAAAGTGGAAACAACCCAAATATCTCTCAACTGATGAGTGGATAAATAAAATGTGATATATCCACTCAATGAAATATTTTTTAGCCATAAAAAGGAATGAAGTACTAATACATGCTTGTATTAGTCCGTTTTGTGTTGCTTATAACAAAATACTTGGAACTGGGTGACTTATAAAGAAAATGAAATTTATTGCTTACAGTGTCTGAGGCTGGGAAGTCCAAAGTCCATTTGGTGGTGGCAGCAGTGACCCAGGGGTTTCACATTGCAAGATGGTGGAAGCAGAGAGAGCAGAGCAGAGAGAAAGACACACTCTTCTCTTTTAAAGCCCTCAGAACCAAACCCCTGACCACAACTTTTAATCCATTCACTACTGCACGGTCCTACAATCCAATCACCTCTTCAAGGCTCCACCTTTCAATTACCATAATAGGATTTCCCACCCTCTTAACAGTCACAGTGGGGGCTAAGTTTCTAATACATAGAACTTGTGGGGACACAATTGCATTTCGGGGGAACATAAGTCAATCTACTACAATGCTCCAACATGGATAAATCTTGAAAACATTACGCTCAGTGAAGGAAACCAGACACAAAAGACCACATATTGTATGATCTCATTTAGATGAAATGTCCAGAATAGGCAAATCCATACAGACAGAAAGTCAATTAATGGTTGTCAGGGGTTAGGGAAGAGGAGAGGGAGATAGGGAGTAACTGCTAACGGGTACAGGTCTCTTCCTAAACTGATGAAAATGTTCTAGAATTAGGTAGTGGTAATGGTTGCACAACTTTGTGAATATACTAAAAACCACTAAATTGTGCTCTCTGAATGGGTGAATCATATGGTGTTAAGAACAGTGCTAGTGATGCTAAGTGCATGTCTCCTATAAGGGGATGAGTCTCTCTCAGCCTGACCTGCAACTCTCACCTTAGCAGTGCTTCCCCTGGGGAGACCCAGATATCTTCAGAGATGTTAGGTTGTCACAAAGACTGAGGGCAGGGGGAGGGAACTGCTAGCACCTGATGAGCATGGGCCAGGGATACCAGATTTGTTACCATGCTCAGGGCCACCCCACATGATGTTGAGCATCCTGTGGATAGAAGTGCCTGCAGGTATCAACCTGGGGTACTTTAGAACAGAACAATATTACATATGTTATAATACATCAGGGAAAAGATGTCTTCATTTAGGAGAAAGAAGCTTATAGTACATCCAGATACTGCCCTGAGTGCTCTTTCCCCACTCTGAATTCTTTCTCCTTAACGAAAATTGGTCATTCCAATTACGCCCTCTCCTATGGCCTGAATGTTTATGTCCCTCTCTAAAATTCATATGTTGAAATCCTAACGCCCAAGGTGATAGTATTAGGAGATGGGGCTTTTAGAGAACTGATAAATCATGGGTGTAGAGCTCTCACGATTGAGATTAGTGCCCTTATAAAAGAGACCCCACAGAGCTCCCCTGCCCCTTCCACCATATAAGGACACAGCTAGAAGGCACTATCTGTGAACTAGAAAGTGGATCCTGAGCCGGCACCAAATCTTCTGGTGCCTTGATCTTGCATTTCCAAGCCTCCAGAACCTGTGAGAAATAGATTTTAGGGTATTTAATGCAAGAATCTTACTGAATTTCATTAATTTTGTTTTCAGGGCTGGCCAGTTAACTCAGTTCTCAGCTGGTTAGAGTGCAACCTTATAATACCAAGGTCATGGGTTTAGATCCTGGTACTGGCCAGCCACACACACACACACACACACACAAAAATAATAATAACAAAAGATTGTTTCCAAACTATCATATTTTAGATCCTGGTACTGGCCAGCCACACACACACACACACACACAAAAATAATAATAACAAAAGATTGTTTCCAAACTATCATATTATTACCCTCCTACATATTTATGTATTGTTATTTTTAGCAGTAAAATGGCACAAAAATTATGTTGTAAAAAATTCATCTTTATGTTCACATACTTTGAGGGTTCCCTGTTTCCCCCCCATTCTTCCTCTGACCTACCCTAAGATGTCCACCATACACACTTCTCTGAAGCCCCCAGTATTAGTGATTCTCTCCTCAACCTGTTCTTCTCTTCCCCGCTGCCACTGGAGGAGATGGTCTCCAAGGCTTTTTACACATTGAATATTGTCCCAGCACACGCTAAGACTTCAGGACTGCAAAACTGTTTTCTGTGATAAACTGTCCCAAGGGAGTGACTGACCCTTTGCCTGTGGACAAAGCAGCTTGGGTTGCTTTACTTTCTAAGTATTTAGAACTTGCTTCCACCAAGGTACTGTCTCTCTTCCTTTCCTATTTAATCTACCTGCTCTGTGTCCATTTCCCCAACAATCCCTGTCCCAACAGCATCTACCCATCCTTGCCTCATCCAGTTTCACTCAAGACAATGAATTTTCAGTGTCCTATTTCTCTTAATCCAAACATATAGTCTCCAGCATCTGAATGCTTCCTATGTTGTCTTTGTCTTCCTATGTTTTGCTATGCTCAAGCTCTTAAGTACAAAAACATGTATTTTTAATACAAATATCTTTCCTTTAATTGATTCTTTACATGAACTCAGGGCTTAAGAAAAAAATGAACTCAAAATGGATCACAGGCCTAAAGATAAAAGATAAAACTCTACAAATCTTAAAATAAATATATAGGTATAAGTGTTCAGAAACTTAGATACAACACTAATAGGATGTGACCAAAAACAAACAAACAAACAAAAAACAAATTGGACTACATCAAAATTTAAAACTTTGTGGGCCGGCCCGGGAGCGCACTGCTACGGTGCGCCGCTTGGGAGTGTGGTGGCGGCGCTCCCGCCGAGGGTTCAGATCCCACATACAGACCGGCCGCTTACTGGCTGAGTGAGGTGCGGGTGCAACACCGAGGGTTGCGATCCCATAGCCGGTCCCGGTCCGGTACGGGCGCGACACTGAGGGTTGCGATCCGTTGCCGGTCACGAAAAAAGACAAAAAGGAAAAAAAAAAAATTAAAAACTTTGTGCTTCAAAGAGTGTCACTAAGAAAGTGAAAGACAATCCACAGAATGGGAGAAAATATTTGGAAATCACATATATGATAAGAGACTGGTATCCAGAATAAGTAAGCCATACAATTCAATAATAAAAAATCAATAACTCCCCCCCAAAAATAAAAAATTAAAAAATTAAAAAATCAATAACCCATTTAATAAACAAGCAAAAATTTGAAGAGAGATCTCCAAAGAAGATATACAAATGGTCAATAAGATAATGAAAATATGCTCAATATCATTAACCATGGGCCAGCCCGTGGCTCACTCGGTAGAGTGCGGTGCTGATAACACCAAGGCCGCGGGCCGCGGGTTCGGATCCTATATAGGGATGGCCGGTTTGCTCACTGGCTGAGCGTGGTGCTGACAACACCAAGCCAAGGGTTGAGATCCCCTTACCGGTCATCTTTAAAAAAAAAAAAAAAAAAAATCATTAACCATCAGAGAAATAAAAAACTAAACCACAATGAGAGACCACTTCACACCTACTAGAACAGCTATAATCGATTCTATCCCAAGAGAGATGAAAACATATGTGCATTAAAAAACTTGTATATGAATGTTCACAGAAGCATTATTCATAATGTCCAAAAAGTGAGGCTGGCTGGTTAGCTCTGTTGGTTAGAGTGTGGTGTTATAACACCAGCATCAAGGGTTTGGATCCTCATACCAGCCAGCTGCCAAAAAAAAAAGTGGAAACAATTCAAATGCCCATCAACTGATGAGTGAAAAACAAAATGTAGCCTATCCATACAATAGATATTAACAATATTAATCATCCATAAAAATGAACAAGGTACAGATACATGCTATAACATGAATGAATCTTCAAAACATATTGCTAAGTCAAAAAAGCCAGACACAAAGGACCACATATTTTATGGCTATTAATATGAAATGTCCAGGAGATTTGCATAGAGACAGAAAGTAGATCAGTGACTGCCTGGAGCTGGGAGGAATGGGGGAAATGGGGAGTGACTACTAATAGGTATGGGTTTTCCTGTTTGGGGGTGATGAAAATATTCTAAAATTGATTATGGTGACAGATGTACAAGCTAGCAAATAAAAACCAGTGAAATGTACACTTTAAAAGGGTGAATTCGGGCTGGCCCGGTGGTGCACTGGAGAGTGCACCGCTTGGGAGTGTGGCGGCGCTCCCGCCGAGGGTTCGGATCCCATGTGGAGACCGGTTGCCACTCACTGGCTGAGCGTGGTGCGGGCGCAACACCGAGGGTTGAGATCCCGTTACCGGTCAGTAAAAAAGACAAAAAGGAAAAAAATAAAAAGGGTGAATTGATTGTATGTTATGTGGATTATATCTCAATAAAGCTGTTTAAAAAAATAAGTGTGTGTTAAGTCTGTCAGGATCAGTATTACTGGTCTGGACCCCACCAGGAATGTTTCTGTTACTTTAAGAGTTCGTGAGAGAAATAACGATTTTGCAGGAATGAGCCAAGCTTGTGTAGAACTCCACTCCCAGGCACTCACCTCTGAAGGACTTCAAACCCAGTCACTATGAGCCTGCAGAGGGATCCACTGGAGAGGGTGCCTGGATACTTGACCTCAACAGTTGCCAAACCTCAGCCATCCTTGCCCATCCACATGGTTCCTGCCATCTCTGTGGACTACCCATAATAATGTTTACTTCACTTGTTCAAACAATCCACTCTTCAACAAAAATAAGTAGTTTGCCACTAACTTTAACTTTGGCCTAACAAGGTCATCCATCTGATTATTGAGTGTGTTAGTCTGACTCCATTTTTGATAACTGACTGTGACAGCCTTCAAACACACCACACCCACCAACCCCCTTCTCTTTCCGCCCCACATCTGCGCAAGCTAACAAGAAAGCCTGGGTGCTTCCTTTTTGGTGCAGACATAAGTTCAAACCATGTAAGCTCCAACAAATGCAAGGCCACCCTCACCCCAGTCCCACTCTCTAAACACAATAAAAGCCCAGTCAGTCTCCTTTTCCTGCTCCCTTAAGCTATTTTTTAAGTAGCAGAGGAAGCCTTCCCTGTTCTCCAAAGAGAGCCTCATTACGTGAGTAATAAAACCACTTGGTGTGTGTGGTATCATCAGTCTCAACATCAGAACCAAATTTTGGATGGGGGTTCATCTTGTCTCTCCAGAGTGGCCACAACACCTAATTACTTATTTTTTACTTCACATTAAAGCAAATGGGTACTTATTTTTTAAAACAAGGTTAACAGATGCCCTAGATCATAAGCACTTCCAGGGCAGGGGTTTGGGTCTGCCTATTTATAGGTGTAGCCCAGGAGCCCAGCACAAGACCTGGCACATAGTAAATGGCCAATAATCATTAGCTGAATGAATAACTATCAACACCCAAAATCAATACTTTCCTAAAACAACAACCAACCAAAAAAATTTTAGAATTAAGAAATTTTTGGGCCGGCCCGGTGGCGCACTGCTACAGTGCGCCGCTTGGGAGCGCGGCGGCGCTCCCGCCGAGGGTTCGGATCCCACATACGGACCGGTTCCCGCTCACTGGCTGAGCGAGGTGTGGGTGCAGCACTGAGGGTTGCGATCCCGTTGCCAGTCCCGGTCCGGTGCAGGCGCGACACTGAGGGTTGCGATCCATTGCCGGAAATGAAAAAAAGACAAAAAGGAAAAAAAAAAAAAAAAGAATTAAGAAATTTTTTAATACCATACAAAACAAAAAACAAAAGCTAATAAAAATTATGTAGTGTCTTTTTGGCGAGAACTTGAAAAAGTTTATTGAAGGCCTCAGAGAACACCTGAGTAAGTAGGGAACTAGACCTGGTGCACAGATGAGAGTGCCTAACACTAAAACCATGACAACTTTCACCAGACTGATTTGTAAAAGCAACGCCTTCCTAATGCAACTCTCTGGAGAAATTTTACTAGAGGATGACAAACAGTCCCTATAATTCACATGGAAGAGGACAGCTCCTGAAATATTCAAGATAACTCCTTAAAAAATAAAAGGAAGGGAGAAAGAGGGGCTGGGAGTTGTTCTGTCAAAATAAAGGCTCTCCCTAAAGTTGTGGTAACCAAGCAACCCAGCGAAGGTAAGGGAAGAACAAAGAGTCCCAAACAGACTTGGAGGCATATGATAATTTGGTAGGTGGTAACGGTGGTCTCAACCACCAGCCACAGTAGCTCATTTCTTTTACTGCCTTTTCAGATGGGGAAGAAATTACAAATCCTAATTCACACTCACTCTCACCCACACACACTTATAAATTCCAGATGGACCAAAGACCTATACGTGAAAAAATTTAGAATGGTTAGAATAAAATATAGAACTACAGAATATCTTTAAGTTATCAGGGTAAAGAAGAGTTTAACATACAAGAGACACAAAAGACAAAGAAAAAATTTTGAAACCTCTCATTATATCAAAATAAATAACACACCATGAATATAAGATTTAAAAAAAAAAACGTTTTAAATAACAAGGAATTCAAAATACCACTCCAAGGAGGACTGACTTACTAATTACAAAGGGGTAAAGGTGGACGGTCCTGGCAGACAGCACCTTAATCACACAACCAAAGTCTGACCACCACCAACTTCATGTGCTTCCTGATATAATGAACCAAGAAGGACGTGATCTCACTTAGGTAACTTCCTGCCAAAGATATAGAACCTGAATTTAATCATGAGAATATCAACTGCACAATGAGGGACAATTGACAAAATAACCAGCTGAGTCTTTTAAAAAACATCAGTGTCATGGAAGAAAAAGAAAGGAGAGTCCCATTTAAGGTTGAAAGAAGACTAAAAAGACATAACTAAATGTAACACGTGACCCTAGTATGGAACCTGGAACAAAAGAAACACAACCAAGCTACATATACACTGTATATTAGACACAGTTCTGTATCAATAATAAAGTACTTGAGTGTGGTAATAACAGTACAGTTTTGTTCAAAAATGTTTTTTTCCTTAGGAGATCCAGGATGAAGTATTTCAGGGTAAAGTGTCATGATGTCTGAAACATACTTTCTGTAATTCAACCAAAAAAATAAGTATACATAAGTATGTCTGTATCACATCTGCCTATGCAACACCTGCCGTGGGTACATGTGTGTGTGTGAAATATAAAAAGAGAGTCTGTGTGCATGTGCTTGAGGCAGGAAGAAGAGAAAAGTAAAGCTAATGCAGCAAAGTGTTAACTTGAGAATCTGGATGGTTTCACTAAACTATTCCTGCAACTTTTCTGTAGGTGTGAAACTTTTCAAAATAAAAAGTTGGGTGGAGAGGAAAACAAGCAATAGAATGGACAAAAATTACTCACTGTCGGGGGAAAGAAAACAGACAAAAGCCTATTATTCGAAACTTATTTTTACAAGCCTAAGTCCCTAACAACCAAATTTTTTAAATTGTCCAAGGATAAGGGACCTTTCCTGGGTGACTGTAATTTGGATAAAGGTATAGGGTGCACTTGTCAAAACTCATCCAATGGTACAATGAAGACCTGTGCATTTCACTATAAGTCAATTTTGCCTCAAAAATTTTAAAAAAGCAATATTCAGCTTTAATTCATATTAAGCATAGTGAGATGTTTGAGAGGGAAATATAGCGATATCCTTAACTTACTTTGAAATGTATCCAAAAAAGACGAATTAATGGATGGCTAAAAGGATGGAAAGAAAGAAAGATATGGGATACAGCAAGTATAGATGTTAATGGATTGTTCATTGCACGTCTTTCAGCTTTTCTATATGCATGAAAACTTTTATTGTAAAATACTGGAGTAGGAGGGTTAAGGACATAAACCACTAAACTGAGAAAAAGACAACAAAACGGCCACTATACGGGTGGGAATAAGCGGCCTTCCCTGGGAACTGCAGTAAAACATGCTTTTACAAATACCCAGTGGAAAAAAAACAAAAACAAAAAAACAGGTCATCTGACACCTGCGGTATTCAGTGGGAAAGGGCACAGTCGATAGGCTCAACGCCTCAGACACCGCCCCCTCCCGCACGGCAGCAGAAGAGCGGTAGACCCGGGCGTTGCCCCAGCGGCCCGGCAAAGCCAGGACACCCAACAGGACCCGGCTAAACGGTCCCTATAGAAAAACAGGTTCGAGCTACGGTGGCGAAACCCACGGGTAACACGAAAGCAAAAGCCGGGGCTTCATTCCCACTCGGGGTTGATCTCACCTTCGGGAGGCGTCCACGCGTGGTACCACAGGGGAGCATCCACACCCTCCAGGGAACAACCCCACCCATCAATGGATGTCCACACTCACGAGGACAGCAGCATCCCGGGCCAGACTCCCGCCTCTGGGGACCTGACGCGCATACTGCGCGCGTGAAACCCGCCCGCGGACGCGCTGCCCATCGCCCCACTAGAACACGCCACCCTTCGGGGGGAAACTGAGATACCGAAGGGCCAAGAGGCACGGCGTAACTCACCGCGGGTGGCCGGCAGCAGCCATGTTTAGGGCCAGTGCGCATGCGCATGAACCAGAACCCGGATGCGCACGTCCCTAGCGGCTCCGCGGCCGCCCGCCCGCCCTCCGCGTTTTGAGGGTCGGAGGAGGCGTTTCCGACATTTCACCCCAACCCCGGCTGAGCCTGGGAGCCCGACGCCGCAGGGTGCACTAGTCTACCAACGGTAGTGCTACCAGGAAAACCTGTCCTTTCTCCCTATTTATTTATTCAACTATTTATTTATGTCAGTATGGACTCACGAGTATTTATTTTCTCCTATGGTTTTAATCGATGCTATCATCATTATTTTGTTATAGAGCCTTAGTTTTGTTTACTGCATAATTTGCTAAAATATTTCTATACCATAATTTATTTTCTTTTGAAAAAATTTTAAAATTCAGATAAGTACACCTCATTATTCATTGACAATGTAATTATTTACTTAGCGAAACAGAAGTACACATGTTTAGAATTAGAAAGTAAGAATTTTAGATATAAGATTAATAATACAAATCAATAAATGTGTTATAGAAAAATCCATATATAATCAAATCGGCAAGTTAGAAAACGTGCTTTGGAAAGAAGGAGTCTCAATTTCATATGTGTGTGTGTATATATAAAATAAAATAATTCCAATAACAAAACAAGTCAGATAAATACAAAAAATAATGAATAAATACCCATGTGCCCACCATCCAGCATTAATCATGGGGTTGGAAGGTGGGACCTCCAGAGTATCCCAGACAGGGTGTGAGACCAAGGGTATGGGATGGCCATCTCTTAATACAGCCTGGGTCAAGGATGAGGAGGTAATTCTCAAAGAACTTCCATCAATATATTTTCTTTCCTTTTTTGGTGGCTGGCTGATACTCCACCAATGTATTTTCTAATAAAAGGAAGAACGGTAACTACACAGTGGATAAACATGGAAGGTACCACCTTAGCCATCACTTTTGTGGTATTCTTGCCGAAAATGTATCACCTCAATCTAATGAAAAACACCAGACTAACCCAAATTTTACAATTTTACAAGGAGACATTTTACAAAATAACTGACCAGTACTTTGCAACAGTGTCAAGGTCATGAAATACAAGGAAAGACTTGAGGAACTCACATATTGGAGGAGACTAAGGAGATGTGACAAATAAATGCAATGTGGGATCCTGGAACAAATAAAGGACGTTAGGACAGAAACTGGTAAAATTCAAATAAAGTCTGTGGCTTAGCTTAGTCATTAGTATTGAACCAATGTTAATTTCCTAGTTTCCTAGTTCATTTAGTATTAAACCAAAATTTAATTTCCTAAGTACTCAAATATCATGGTTATGTAAGATGTTAATAATAGGGGAAGCTGGGTGAAAGGTAGAAACTCTATTTTTGCAACTTTTCTGTAAAACTAAAATTATTTCTAAAACAGTCTGGCCATTTAGCTCAGTTGATTAGAGTGTGGTGCTGATAACACCAAGGTCCAAGATCCGATCTCAGTACAAGAATAAAGCTTTAGTCCTATATTCATATGAAAATAAGTTGACCATATGCTAAGCAAAGGATTATATTATAAACAGTATTGTGACCAAGCCAGGGCAGTGGGGGGGGCCGAGTGCCTCAGCCACACACACACCCACCCACAACCAGCCCAGTAACAACCACTGAGTCGCTGCAGGAAGCACCCATGCTCCCAAGCTGGGGCGGTGAGGGGACAAGGGCTTCAGCCACACCCCTCTGACATTTGCACCCAGCTCAGCAATGACCAAACCACTGGTTGAAGCACCCTGGTTTCCCACAGGAATGAAGGGGGTGCCACAGGCTTCAACTCGGCCCATCCTCCTTCCTCCTTCTCCCACCCTATCTCCTGTCCCTTTCCCCTCTGCTCCTCCCCCCAACTGCTCCCCAACAACATCATAGAATGTTAAAAATAAATAAATACAACATTTTTAAAAAACAGTATTGTGATTCTGTTTTTATAAAGAGTATAGGAAAAGAACTAAGGACAGAAATGTGGTTTATGATAGAAGCAAATCACAAATTAGTGAATTTGGTTGATAGTTTTTTGGGTCTTCTATATCCTTAATGATTCTCGTCTACTTGTTCTATTATTTATAGAGAAAAGAAAAAAGTGTTAAAATATCCAACTATAATCATGGATCCATTTATATATATTTTTTATATATATATATTTCTTTTCAACCCATTTTTGCTTTATTGGAGAGCTCTGTTATCAATTTTAAATTGATATAACAATTTAAAATTTAAAATTGTTATATCTACTTCATGAATTTGACCTTTTATCCTTATATAATATCCTTTTTTATCCCTGGTAGTTTTCCTTGCTCTGAAGTCTACTTTCTTTGATAATAACATAGCTATTCCAGCTTCCTTTTGATTAGTGTTTGCCATGTCTATTTTTCCACACTTTACCTTTAAAGTAGAATTCTTATAGATAGCATTAGGTCTTGTTTTTTTGTTTTTTACCTAAACTGACAATTTCTGTTTTTTAATTGATATGTGTAGATCATTCACACTTAATGTGATTATTGGTACAGTTGAATTTAGATTTACAATTTTATTATTTGTTTTCTGTTTGTTTCTTCTACTTTTGTTCCTCTCTTTGCCCTTTCTTGCTTTTTTGTGGTAGTTCTTCAGAGACGCAGGGCATCACATGGTGAATGGGCTGAGCAAGAGAAAGCTAACCTCCTCATTTGCTCTCCTTTTAAAGCCATCACAACCACACCCATTACCACCCAGTAAACCATCAATGGATGGTTTCACGAGGATGCATTTCTTACAATTTAATCACCTCTCAATGGACCTACCTTTCAGTTACCATCACAGGATTTCCCACCTTCTTAACACTATTACAATGAACCTTTGAGGGAAACATTTAACCCACAGCACCATGCCACGACACTGTTTTATTTTCTTCACAAACAAACCACAATCTCTCTCCCCCTTGAGAAGATATTGATCCTTTTCATCATTATTGCCCTAATGCATAGAACTGGGACTGGCATGTAGCAGTTGCATAATAAATATTGGTTGACTGACTGATCTAGAAAGGGTTTGCAATGGTAAAAATAATTTGAAGTGGAATTTATAGCTAATGCATTCAAAGGACTAAGAAATAGACAGTGTAAACTTCATGAAGAAAACTCAACAGTATTTTTTGTATTTATCTGACTTGTTTTGTTATTGGAATTATTTTATTTTATATATACACACTCAACAGTAAGAAACTTTAGGCTCCATGTAACATAACAGTTAAATATGGGACTCAGGTGATGAATACACTGCTAGCTGCCCACCCAAAGTCCATTTTCTTGTTTTACTTACTAAAATATGAATACACTGCTAGCTGCCCACCCAAAGTCCATTTTCTTGTTTTACTTACTAAAATAACCCCAATTTATGAGAGATGATAATATGCTAAACATCTAGAAGCCATGATTTCTCTTGTGCTTGGGGGTGTCCATGTCACACAGTTCTGCATGACAAGATATAAGCAGGGGTCTACCAGATGGAGTGTCTGGGAAAGCTAAGTGGGTATATACCTCTTGCCCATTGCTCTTCCCTTTCTTCCGGGCTGGAGATGCCAAAGCCATTTAGGAACCATGGGATCAAAGCCCCACACTGAGAATGGCAGGGGAGGACATTAAAAGAAGCCTGAGGGCCGGCCTGGTGGCGCACTGGAGACTGCGCCACTTGGGAGTGCGGTGGCGCTCCCGCCGAGGGTTCGGATCCCATGTGGAGACTGGTTCCCGCTTACTGGCTGAGCATGGTACGGGCGCAACACTGAGGGTTGCGATCCCGTTGCCGGTCCCCGGTACGGGCGCAACACCGAGGGTTGCGATCCCGTTGCCGGTCAGTAAAAAAAGACAAAAAGGAAAAAAAAGAAGAAGCCTGAGCCTTGGTGACTTCCTCAAGCAGCATTACTGGCTGTGAATTGTCTACTTCTGGACTCCTTCTCAGGTGAGAAAAATAAAACCTCCATTTGACAGAGCCTTGGTAGTCAAGTTCCAACTCCTAACTGACATGATAGGTACTTAGGTACCAAGTAACACAGCAGTTAATCAGAGAAGCAAATCTACTTGAAGTGCTAGAAAGACTTCAAAAAAACACAATTATGGAGACAGATTACAATACACTGTTTTCAGAATGCAGTAATTTGTAGACAAAAGTTAAACAAGTATGGCTAAGATGGCTACCTGGTTGTCAGGATTCTTGCTCCAGTTCTCTAGTGTGGAGTTGCCACTGGGAGGCAGCTGCTCAGCCAGGGCTCAATCTCTCAGCCCCACTGCATCTGGGTGAAGCCAAGTGATACAGGCAGCCTCTAGAATCTTGGAAAAGCTCTCAGCTGACAACCAGCAAGAAAATGGGGATCTTATAACCACAAGGAACTGAACTCTGCCAACAACCTGAACAACCAAGGAAACACATTCTCACCTAGAGCCTTCAGAAAAGAATACAGACCTGCCTGCATCATTATTTTAGCCCAGTAAGACCTTTGTTGGACATCTGACCTTAAGAACTATAAGATAACAAATTTGTGTTAAGCCACTAAGTTTATGGTAATTCATTACAGCAGCAATAGAAAACTAATACTCTGGATAAAATGGAATTTGGCACCCTGAGGCAGAATATTGCTCCAACAAAAACCTAAAACCTATGGCACGGACTTAAAGGGCAGGCGGTGAGAAAACAGACACCATGCAGTAGAAAGCTAGAGATCCACATTGTCTGGTCGCAAAATATTTAGCAAAACTGCTGCCTGCAATAACTTGGAAGGCCAACTCCATGCTGGGGCTCTGAGGGGAGTGAGTGGCCAGAATGGTGACCAATTCCCAAACAGAAGGAGATGAAACTGAAAAAGGCTTTGAACAACCAAGGCCCATTAAAACTTAACAGTTAAAAAAAGGGACTGAACACTGTGGCAAAGATCTGTGTAAGAGTCTTAAACTTCCACCCAAGCTTAGTGTTCCACATAGCTTCAAGGTGGCCGCTACTAAGCTGGGAGGATGGGGAAAAGAGGCGAGGAAGTAAACAAATAATGCAGAATGCACCATTATGTCTCTGAGAAACACTTGGGTATGATTATTGCTTTGAAAACTTACTGGAAACAAAATGAGCAGGAAACTTTTTTTTTTTTGCAGCTGGCCAGTATGGGGATCCAACCCCTTGATCTTGGTGTTAATCAGCACCATGTTCTAACCAACTGAGCTAACCAGGCAAGCCTAGAAACCTACCAATTTTTGAGGGAACTGTATTTTCAAAGAAACCATGAGCCTGGCCTACAAAGACTTGAAGTAAAACAACCTTCAGGCTCCAAACATGCACCAGGCTGCAAAAACTGTACAATTACTTCCAAGAAGAACATACATCATGATGTCCACTTCCAACAGGACCAGGAGAATGGAGAAAGAATCTCCCAGAAGCCAGGTCAGGGATTCCAGAGGACATTGGACAAGGGAGCTTCTCCTGAGGGAAGAATCAGGGTCTAAACAAGGACCCTCCCCTGAGGTTAGAGCAGGATTTCATCAGTGCTGTACACTCAGGTCTGCCCTTTCTTGTGAGTATCGTGTCTTTGCTCACTGCTGTATATTAGGAGTGGAAGTGGGACTCATAACTTGTCCTTTGCCTTTGAGGTTAGCAGATCCTGAGGATCTTCTGAAACTGAGCTGCCTTGCCTGCTGCAATGGATGGGACTTATGTTGTTCCTTGGGGAAGGGAGTGCTGTGTGTGTGGAAAGATGTGTATAGATATCCCAGGGGCGAAAGGGTGTCTGCCGTCACTGGTGCTCCTTCTTCAGGTGAAGGTCTTGCTGAGATGTGGCTGCTCAGCCAGAGACTATAGTTCCCAGGTCTCCTGACACCTAGGTATGGCCATGTGACTGGCTCTCACCAACCAAGGAACAAAGGGAATGGGAGTTAGTGATGTAGGTCGTTTCCAGATTGGGGATTTTAGGAAGCTGTGTGCCTTCTCTGTTCCAGGTCTCTTCTTCTGCCAGCTGGATGCAGAAACTATTAGACCCTAGAGAACAGCAGAGTTGTAAGATGAAAGGAGCTCATCTCTGAATCTCTGTGTGGAAAAAAAGTTGCCCTGGGAAGGAACACCTACATAAACTTCTATTGTGCTCAGCAGCTGGACTTTTAGGGCTTGTTACAGCATGCTGTACCTTCATATGCAGCAAGGACAGAGAGCATCTGAATGAGATAATCGACAACTTTGATAAAGAATCTTGGGGGGCTGGCCCGGTGGCGCACTGGATAAGTGCGCCGCTTGGGAAGCGCGGTGGTGCTCCCGCCCCAATCGACAACTTTGATAAAGAATCTTGGGGGGCTGGCCCGGTGGCACACTGGATAAGTGCGCCGCTTGGGAAGCGCGGTGGCGCTCCCGCCCAAGGGTTCGGATCCCACATACAGACCGGTTCCCGCTCACTGGCTGAGCGAGGTGCGGGCGTGACACCGAGGGTTGCGATCCCGTTGCCAGTCCCGGTCTGGTACGGGCGCGACACTGAGGGTTGCAATCCGTTGCCAGACACGAAAAAAGACAAAAAGGAAAAAAAAAAAAAAAAAAAGAATCT
>NW_007726875.1:284112-287319 GCF_000696425.1 Galeopterus variegatus | reverse complement strand
AAAAAAAAAAAAAAAAAAAAAAAAAAAAAAAAGAATCTTCGGGCCGGCCCGGTGGCGCACTCGGTAGAGTGTGGTGCAGCGGCGCTCCCACCGAGGGTTCGGATCCCATATAGAGACTGGTCTGCTCACTGATTGAGCGTGGTGCAGGCGCAACAGCGAGGGTTGCGATCCCGTTGCCAGTCACGAAAAAAGACAAAAAGGAAAAAAAAAAAAGAATCTTACATCTTAGGGCCAGCACGTGGCTCACTTGGGAGAGTGTGGTGGTGACAACACCAAATCAAGGGTTAAGATCCCCTCACCGGTCATCTTTAAAAAAAAAAAAGAATCTTACAGCCTAGAAATAGAGACTATATATTCTTTTTTAATGCCCTTGGAATAGTCACCAAAAAACACAAATCACACACACACAAAAATCCTAATCTCAGAAAAGTAAACTTTCCCAGGCCTCACTCTGATCATAATCCAATCAACATAGAAATAAACACTACATGAAAATTAGCAAATATTTCCTAAGTAATCTCTGGATCAAACAAGAACTCAAAACTAAAGTCACAAATTATGTAGAAGTATTAAAAAGACAACACTACCTGACAATATTTTAAAAAAGAAATTATCAAAGGAAAAAATCACAGCTTTAAATATCTTTATTAGTAAAGATGAAAGATTAAAAGTAAATGAAGTACTAAGACATTTGAAAAAGAGCAGAACAAAACAATGACAGAATTAATATAGATTCAAACTTGGAATAAACATAATAAAAGAGAAATAAACCCAAACATTGAATGTTTGACTATTAATAAAAAGGATTATTCCTTAAAGAATTAAAAAGGCAAAATATGAATGCAAAAATGTACAAGTTAACAATGAAGAAAAAAGTTATTTTTTCAGCTCTTACAATACACTTTGGTTTTAAATACACTAACTTTATCGAACATCTGTCTCTCTCAATTTGATGCATTTTGCAATGTTTGTATAGAAAAATATTGTATTCATGTTTCTAAAATTCAAACATTTTTTTAAAGAAAGCCAGGAACTCTTTTTTTTTTTTTAAAAAAAGATGACCGGTAAGGGGATCTTAACCCTTGACTTGGTGTTGTCAGCACCATGCTCACCCAGTGAGCTAACCGGCCATCCCTATATGGGATCCGAACCCGGGGCCTTGGTGTTATCAGCACCACACTCTCCCGAGTGAGCCACGGGCCGGCCCGAAAGCCAGGAACTCTTAAGCTACATTTCAGATGCACTGAGTGAACCATCAGAAGTTTAAATGTCTGGCCAGCTGCCAAAAAAAAAAGATGTGTAAGTGTTTTGAAGAGTAGAGCAAGTGTCAACAAACGTATCTTGGATGTCACTGGTGCTAAGGGTCACAGGATGATATTCAGTATGAGCCATTCTGTGCCACAGATTCTTGGTCTGAATACATTTTCACAGCGTTTTTTATGTTTAGTCCTTGATTTTGCTTAATGTTGAATAATGAGTGTCCAAAAAGTTGAGAAAGTTGAAGAAACCTGTGAAGGCAGCAAAGCAAGTGAGAAAAGCAATTACAATGGAAGAGGTTACAACGTTCAAAGTACAGCTGACCCTTGAACATCATGCAGGGTTGGGGCACCAACCCAATTCCCACTCCCACATGCAGTTGAAAATCCACGTATAACTTCTGACTCCCAAAAAACTTAACTACTTAACTACTATTTAAGTATGTTGCATGCTTTCCCTGGGGTCATGGCTGCAGCACTGTACACCCCAATCCCCACTTCTTTACTTAATAGTAGTTATAGCCTACTAATAGCCTTAGGTAAGCTACTTAACTGTTTGGTTAGGTATGTCATACATTCATGACATGAAATTTTCCAAAATAACCAGGCAGCTGCCAAAAAGAAAAAAAAAAGGAATTGTTCCAATATATTTATTTTTAAAAATCCAAGTATAAGTGGACCTGAGCAGTTCAAAGCCATGTTGTTCAAGTGTCAACTGTAATTGTTTGTTAATAACCAGTTAACAAAGTGATGCTTTATATGTCTGATATACTCATATCAAAGTTTATTCCAGGACTGGCCAGTTAGCTCAGTTGGTTAGAGCATGCACGGTGTTACAACATCAAGGTTAAGGGTTCAGATCCCCACACAAGCCAGCTGCCAAAAAAAAAAAAAAAAAAAAAGTTTATTCCTTACACATTGGGATTTTACTGTGTTTTAGGTGCATTTTATTGTGTCTTAATATGTTGCAGGGAACTGACTGTGGGGTTTGGTTAGGAAATAAGCTCTAGGTTAGCATTTTCACATGGAATGTATGACAGCAGGAACAGATTACTCACATTAAGTGAGAGGTGCCTGAGTTTGTTAAAATGACTAGCTGTGAGAAATGTAAACAAAGCCTAGTAAATTTCCTCTATAATAGCAATAGCCAATTAAAAATGGAAATCACACATTCTACTTTCGTTTTTTCAGTAGTTACTATTAAATTTTAGCATGGGAGAATAGGAAGCCTAAATATTTAGTGACGGGGAGGAAAGAAAATTGTGATATTTTATACAAAGGAGCAATATAAAGCAGTTAAAATGAAAAGGCTAACTTACATACAAGATGGACAATTCTCCAAACAACAAACTGAGTGCAAAAAGTAAACTATATCCTCACCCACATAATATGATACAATTTACAGAGAAATAATAAAAACAAAATCTATATGCTATACAGAGATGGATACATAGGTAGTAAAGAACAGAAACACGGACCAGAAAGGTATCCTTCAACCTCAAGAAAGTGGCACCTGAAGAGGAGGGGAAAGACATATGGAAAAGGACAAAGGGGACACCAATTATACCTGTAATGCTTGATATAAAAAAAATCAAAACCTGAAAATCTGACTACATGTTAATAACACAGGTAAAATCTCAGTGATGATACATGGGTACTATAGTTTAAATGGCCCCTCTAAAGCTCATGTTAAAACTTAATCCCCCTTGTAACAGTATGGTTGGAAATCCAACTACGGCATTTGAAAGGTAGAGCATTTAAGAGGTAATTGGATCATGAGGGCTATGCCCTCATGAATGAATTAATCCACTCATAAATGAATTAATCCACTCATAAAGTAATGGATTAATGGATTATCATACGAGTAGACTGGTAGTTTTATAAGGAAAGGAAGAAGTACTTTAACACACTCTTGCCCTCTCACCGTTTGATACCCTGCACTGCCTTGGTA
>NW_007726875.1:282605-283753 GCF_000696425.1 Galeopterus variegatus | reverse complement strand
TGAGGGCTATGCCCTCATGAATGAATTAATCCACTCATAAATGAATTAATCCACTCATAAAGTAATGGATTAATGGATTATCATACGAGTAGACTGGTAGTTTTATAAGGAAAGGAAGAAGTACATTAACACACTCTTGCCCTCTCACCGTTTGATACCCTGCACTGCCTTGGTACTCTGGGGAGACTCAGCACTAAGAAGGCCCAAGTCAGATGTGGCCCCTTGACCTTGGGCTTCTCAAACTCCAGATCTGTAAGAAATAAATTTCATTTCTTCATAAATTACCAAGTTTCAGGTATTGTTAAAAGTAGCAGAAAACTGAGTAAGACAATGGGTATCATCTTTATTTTTTATATATTATTATATTATCCTCTGAATCTCTCTGCAGATTGAAATATTTCACAATTTTGAAATGGAAATTGGAAAAAATATTCTAATCACAATAGTGATAAAAGTATCATTCAAAATAGTGATAGCGGAAGTAACTTGGGAATGAATTAGTAAAAGCAGTAAAGGATCTTCATGAAGAAAATATAAAATCTTATTAACAGACCTTAAGTAAGTTTGGAACAAAAGGCATCTTTATTCTTGAATGAAAAGTCTTAGTTAAAATATAAATCTTATTAAAATATCAATCTACACAAAATTACTATGTAAATTTATAGCAAGTCCAATTCAAAGACACTCCCCACCTCTGAATAAAATGCCTTAAAGATCATATGGGGAAAAAAGTCTAAATATATCTGGTTAAAAGAATAGTCAGGCACCCTTCCCACCTTTTCTTTTTTTGTCTGGTGGTCAGTAGGGGGAAGGCACCCTTTATTAGACACTATAATGTACCATATTAAGCAGATGGACTTAAAGCAGTCTCAAATAGGCAATAAAACATTAAAATACCCAAGGAATAGAAGAGGATCAAAAAAGGGCTGAGTAAAAGTTAATATTCTAGTAAAAAATTTAACAGTAAAGCATAAAGTTGGGCCGGCCCCATGGCTCACTCAGGAGAGTGTGGCGCTGGTAGTGCCAAGGCCACGGGTTCGGATCCTATATAGGGATGGCCAGTGCACTCACTGGCTGAGCGTGGTGCGGACAACACTGTGCCGAGGGTCGGGATCCCCTTACCGGTCAAAAAAAAAAAAAAAAAAAAA